>NC_081414.1:614082813-614340313 GCF_030272615.1 Cryptomeria japonica | reverse complement strand
GTTAGAGTGAATTGGCTCGGCTTTCTGGGAGTGCTTGGGACCATTTTTGAAAATAAAACAAAGTTATTTTGCATGGGATAATATTGTAACTAAAGACTTGGATTACAGGGGTGATCATAGTAGATTACTATTTCTAAGTAAAATAGGGTTAAATCTATAGTTAATAGAGACCAGGGCATAGATAGCAAATAGTATCAAATCTTAAAAAACAAACTAAAGTGACATATAGGACACTAAATTAGTTTGATATTAATCGTAAAAATTACTGAGACTTAATAGGTATGAAGGAATATCTATTATATAGACATATATTAGCATTTTGTTTTGAAAACCTAGCAATTTGAATAGATACTCTAGATATTTACAAGCATCTGGATGCATGCATTTATTGGTATTTATTCACATTAGTGGTGATCATATCAAAATGGGTAATTTTGATTTATTTTGAATAGTAAATAATGGCTGTAGCACTCAAATGCCACCTGCTGAAGTTCTCTATATTTTGACATCCCCCTGTCATAGCTTAAGATGGTGGATTATATGTGGCTAACATGCAAAATTTGAATATCCATTTATTCTATCATCTTCTTTATTATAAATCTACAGGGAAGGGAAGGTCGGTATAACTGAATCTCCTTTACCTACTCTTGTTGTTGTAGCCTGAATCTTATCCTTTATTAAGGACAGCATCCAGGAGCATAAACAAGAGTTGGTACACTGGAGATTATTTGGGTGGTTGGGTCACTGGTCAATCTTGTTCCAGCCTAATCATAATTGGAATCTCAATTATGTTTCCTAAACTTCTTTATTTCATGATCTGAAAGGATAGGTTTTTACAGGAAATTGTATGGTGGTAATTGTCCAGCTTTACAGATGAATTTTCAAATGATATAAATGTTTGGATGACACTAACAAATCTACCAAGTGTTTGAGAAACTAACAATGCAGGCCGAACAGGTTTATCTCGAGCAATTAAGGAGAGACTATAAATAACCAAAGAACAACTTCAGGGCCAAACCACTGGAAGTTGAGGAAAATGATTAAATGATTATTGAAAACAATACTTTTGGGCTTGTAAGGGAAGGGAAAAATAAAAACACCCTCCCACTTGATCACCCTGGCCCGAGGTGATGATGTATTAAATATGAAACTATTATAAATGATTTGCTGGACTATGGTCCCGAGCAAGCCCGGAGGTTTTCTCGCCTCCACTTTTTCCTACCGGCTCCTGCACGAGTGGAGTATTGTATAGTTTAAAAAATGATTTATAAAATTCTTGGCCTCGGCCTCTTACCGATCAAAAAAAATAAATTTATATTTAATTAATTAAATCATTCCAAGAAAATCATTTTAAACAATTATCTTATTTATTTTAATTAAATATCTTTTTCATATTTAATTAAATAAATCAATTTGCCATCAAATCATTTTAAGGAATTAATTTTAATTAAATAAATCAATTGAGCACAAATCTTCAAAAATGGAAATAAATCAAAAAAGGAATTAATTGACCAAGAAAGAATTAAAAATTGAGAAAAGAAATCAATTGGAGATAATCTTGAAAAACAAATTAAAAATTGATAAATAATCTCAGAGAAAGCAATTAAAACAATTAAATATTCAAATTGAATGAAATAGAGAATAAATCAGTTTTTTCTGATTTAATCTTAATTTTAGTTCAATTTCCTTTAAAACTGAGAAAAGCATCCAATCACATCAATTGACCTGGATTGTGCTTCCTCTTGGAAAATCTTGACTGCTCATCATCATTTGATCTCATTCGTTGGTTTCTTTCTAAATGTTCTATAAATTCAGGCTCTCATCTCTCATTCAAAGATCCTAGAGGCTAGAGAATATATTGTTATTATGTTGTTTTTGCTCTAGGTTCATTGAGAGTATTGCATATTAATTATTTTATATTGATTAAATCATTTAGCTTAATATTGCTTAAATCTTGTTAGATTAATATTGCATCCATCTAGCATTCATCATGTTCATATAGATTAAATCCTTCGTCTTGATGTTGTCTAGTCATTGGTATTGCTTATAATCTGAGAGCAATCATATACTCGCATCTTTTAGAAGGCAATGGGTCGATTTGTTATGGTTTATTATTCATTGATTATATCTGATTAACCATGCATGCAATGACCTAATTGAAGTGTTGTGTCTTGCAGATACAGATACAAGTCCACTTTTCACACACACATTTCTGGTGCCCACCGTGGGGTAGAAAACTACTTTTTCGGTCTAAAAATCATTTTTTTTATCCTACAGGTTTCGTCCATACAGCCTCTGCGAAAGATTGTACGAGCAGTTTCACTACATCGTATGACATTATATTGACACTTGTACTTTATCGTACAAAACAGGATCATATCCTTTAAATTGTCATACAAATCAGAATATAGACTCGTACGATATACTGATTTTCTTATAGTTTGTCATTCTATGTTGATTCCTGACTCGTACGACATACTGCTTATGCTATATTTTTTTCATTTTGCACTGGTTTCTAACTCATACGATAAAACTATTCTGTTGTTCTATTTTATGAATATTGTCATATGATTTTTTTTTTGATGGATTAAAAACAGATTACCTTTTTAGGATTTTTTGCTTAAATTTTGATGATGCTAATGTTGACCCTAGATTGTCTTCTGTCTACTTGATATTTTCACAGCCTAACCAATTTCTTGCAGAACACTTGTCAAAGAATGTATCGATCAAACGTACGCCTGTCAAAGAATAAAAACAACATGACTACTGATGCATTGTTTTTGCAGGTTGCCTAAAGAGGATCAACCAAACATCGTGTATTCTTTAAATTCATCTTTTTTAGGCACTTAAATTGCTATCTAGTTAATGAACAAATTTGTCTTTTGTGATTTCAGAAAAATCTAAGAGGTAGGAGAGTATGCTCTTGTCTTTTATAGACAATCAAAAATTTAGACCCTCGAAGCTTTTTTCTAAGTTTTGAGATTTGTGTACCTTTAGCAGGCCTGTCACAGTGGGAAAAAGTAATCACCCTGTGAGAACGAACCAAGTGAGTACAGCTGGACCTAAGCATTCCAACTCACTATAATAAATAGGTCTATGATGATTAAAGTCTCAGAGGATGGGATTATTTGAGTTTTCTCTTTGATATCTCTCATATCGAGCATTTTGTAGGGCCTCGCGGTCTCAATCATGTTTACATGACTACAACTTGTTTCGGTACCTTGTCGGGCTATAGGCCTCAATCATGCTTGCGTGACTTCAAGGGGTAATTTCAAACGGAATTCCTGATTAAGAACTATAAAATAGAAGCTACCCGATTCACCTCCGAAAGGTTGATAATCTTTGTGCAAGAGAGATAGTAACTCTCCCAAGACACTTGCCATATCGTGCCCCCATTAGCGTTTGGAGTTGGCTAATACGACATTGAGAATCCATTGCGTGACACTCAGTGGCCATATTCTGATTAGCTATTGGGTGTGTACCTAAGTCAGCAAGCAAAGGTTTTCTTCTCTAAGCCAACTTCCATAGGGTTAGCGTGTTGTGCTTGAAATATTACATATCTTGCATGTTTTCTGTGTTTTCATCCCTGAAACTAAAAATGAAATATTGAAATTGGAGAAAAAAAATCAAACAATATCAAACAAATTAGTGATAAACTCTATCCGTGTCACAAACTAGTCCATCTTGGTCAGAAATCAGTCCATCCTAGAATCGGTTATACTCAGTTATCGTACTCAGCCATTGAAAAACTCATAATTTTTAGTCTCTGCTTTGTGAACAGTCGTATGAGTCTAGTAAATTGTCATCCTGCACCATATCCTGTGTCATACAAGTATACTGAATTGTCGTCCTGAGTCCCATATTGTGTCGTACGAAACAAAACAGTCTGTCATTTAAGTAAATCTTGTGTCATACGAAACAAAACCAAACAAAATCATTTGTCGTCCGGGACTTACCCATTTGTTGTACGGTGCTAGGCAGCAACTTGTACGAAACATAATTGTTGTCATCCTGAACTTGTTGAATTGTCATACGGTCTCATAAATTATGTCATACGAGTCTCTGATTTTGCCAATCCAGAATAGTTAAACCTGTCCAAAACAGTCTATAGCGAGCCTAAAACTGGTTATCATCCTCATAAGCATAAACAACCTTGATAGTGTACCTCTGCAGTTGCGTTGCATGATTTTGTCGATCATTTCTTAGCTAGTTCAAATGAACATTTTATCAAACCTAAGTCAACTTGGATAATGTCTTACACAGGATAGATCATTCCTGAAACCAGACTAGATCTTAAGTTACTTCTCCTAATTACTACGTTAAAATGAACTACTAGCTACAATTTGATCTTGACTTTTGCAACACACCTCGCTCTTGGTCCTGTCGGTTAGAAATGCCTGTTCAAACTAGAATCTCTAGCAACAAAAGAGACAAAGAAAAAGAGACACCCTTTTCGACCAAAGACAATCCATTCTTCAAAGAAAACCCCTTTTACAATAAATCATCCTTGTCACAGATACCAGTTTACGATATACCAATCTTTGGTCAGCCCTTATCTCCCACCATGTCTGGAGAAAGGCAAAAAAGAGAAGCTAGTAAATGAAACACTCACAAAGATTTCAGCAATCATGCCACTGACAGCAATTCATCAACTGAATCTGAGCTTCCTGAACCTCCTGAAGACAAAGTACATAGATGTCAGAATGATAAAGAATTCTAGAAAATTATGAAGGTCATCATGGCTAGGGAAAAAGAAGACTATTTCCTAGAATTAGCAAAACAAGGTGCGAAACTCCCTACTAGTTATAATGTGGAGGCCCTTGATGGTACCTCAGATCCTGAAGATCATGTCAGACAGTTTTGTGCTGCTTGTATGGAGTTTGTGCATGATCAAATGTACGTCATGCACCTTTTCCCAAGGAGTTTAGGGGGTCAAGCAATGGAATGGTTCGCAAGCCTACCCAAAGGAATAAATTTTTTTGAAGAACTAATCAACTATTTTTACAACAATACTCATACAACATTCATCACCCAGTCATTATGATAGAGCTTTGCAATTCTAGACAAAAGACAGGAGAACCCTTTCTCACTTTCCTCCAACGATGGAGAAAGATGTTCTCTAGATATTCATGGACTATCCCAGATCTTGAGAAAATGGATATCTTCGTCAACAACTTAGTCCTTGAATTGAAATCAATGTCCAGATGCAAGTACACCCTTCATTCAACAAAATGGTAGATAATGCCCTTAGAATGGAAGACGTGCTTATCAAAAAGGGAGATATATCACTTTGGAAAGAAACATCGCAAGGTTCTAGCTCTAAAGAAAAGAGTAAATATTGGAAATATGGCAAAGATAGCAATAAGAATGTCATTAGTGATGGAGTGGTAGATACTATCCAAGCAAAAACAAAATCCACAATATTTAACTTGGCTAGTGGCACACAAGCACTCAAGGCTGCTGAAACTACAACAGAGAATCCCCCAAAGAAAACAAGAGAGTGGTTTAAAGACAAACCTTAGGTCTCAAAGCCTAAGCATGAGTTTACTCCTCTAGATGAGTCATATGAATCGGCTTTTAAAAAATTATTGGCAAATAATCTAATAACATTGTCAGATAATTCCAGACCATATGACCCAGAAATTAGACCCAAATGGTGGAGAGAAAATGAGTACTATGACTACCATCGGAACAAGGGACACAACATAAACCATTGCATGAAACTCCGACATGAAATCCAAGACCTCATTGATCTAGGAAAGATCATTGTTGGAAATCATGCAACTAATGTTGATCATAAGGCCTTTAAAGATCCCTTACCCACTTATGAACAAGGAGATTCCTCAAAATCCAAGGGAGGAGCTAGAGGCAATTATACTTACACTAACAACGATAATGTGATCAACATGATTGAATCTATTCAACCTGAATATTGCAATGTGATCATAGTCTAGGATCATCAAAGTCAAACACTAACTACTAATGCCATGACTCGTGCTCAAAGGAAGATTTCTCTCCCAGGAGCTAGTCCCCCAACTTTTGATCAAACAACATCAAAACTGTCAAATAGACAAACAGACACAATCATGGCTAAATCAAAACAACCAGCTTCATCATCTTCCCCTGGTTATAGTATTGTTGAACAATTGAAGACAACCAATGCTCAAATCTCCATTTTAGAACTGCTTAAGATCTCTTCTACTCATAAAGAGGTCCTAGACAAGGCTCTACTTACTACCAGTGTCCCTAAAGATTTAGACATAGATCGGTTTCAATCTATGGTGGGTCACTTGACCTCACCCCATTATCTCATATTCTCTGAAGAAGATGATAATTCACTGAGTCATCCACATAACCAACCATTACACATTGAAGCCATGATCCATAAACACCACGTTAAACGTGTTTTGATAGATGGAGGTGCTGGGTTGAATATTTATACTTACAGTCTATTAACATAGCTGGGATTCTCTGAAAATGTTATTGATCCAACAAAGAAGATAACAATCAAGGCTTGTCATGAAGAGGAAAGAACTTCTAAGGGACTGGTATCATTGCCAATCAGAGTAGGACCTGTGGAGAGAGATGTCATTTTTCAAGTCTTGGATCTTCATCTTTCATACAACATCTTACTGGGTAGGCCATGGATTCATGAAATGAAAGCAGCACCATCTACGTATCTGTAGCATCCTAAAATTGTGACACTTGCAATTTCGACCCCATTTGGGTCTTCACGATGGCGACGCAACACGCAACCTGAATGGAGACCTCGAAACCTGATTATGACACTGAAAACTGCATTTTCTTGCACCCTGGCCTGAACCTCCTTTGCACCCTGCTGTCCCGGGAGGTGGGACCAGAGCGCCCAGCACCCTGGTCCTTCAGGACCAGGGCACCCAGCGCCCTGGTCCCCCAGGACCATGGTGCCCAGCGCCCTGGTCCCTGGGTCCTATTTTGGACCCAGTCTCTTTTGGACTTTGGGTCTTTATGTTTGCAAATTGGAAAATTATCTTTCCTGGTCGGCCTAAGGTCGGGAAAATCAGTCTATCAGCCCTAAATGACAAGTATATAAACTACATTTTCCTCTCTCATTTGGGAGAGATACATACATGACGGAAAAAGCGTGGAAACTATACTCAAGCATTCAAGCATTCAAGCATTCCTTCAAGAAATTGATCATTTCAAGTCTCCATTCAAGGCTAAGTGTTGCATTCAAGACAAGGATTCAACCATTGAAGAGGAGATCACTTACAACATACTACTACAACATACAACATACAACATCTATACCTTCGCACATAAGGATACAAACATCCTTACAACAAGGTATTAGTACTTGTTTTACATTACAGAACTTTACATTTACAACATTGCTCATTTCTTGGTTAATTCCAAAACCGGGGTTTCACCTAAAGGCAAACCCCTAATCCCTAACCCCCCAATCGTCTTCATTTTCCTGTGTGTAGGTTGCAGGTATGCGGCTGAAATTGAAGATCTGGAATCCTTGTGCAGAGACGAACAGATCCCCCTTCGTTTCGCGGATTTTTCGGAGGACCGTGGCGCTCGGGCGCCATCGTCTCGGCAACTTTCGCTCAAATTTGCAGGACAGCGTCGTATCGACATTTTACTGCTAATTCCAGGTCCCCAGCTTCATCCTATATCCCTATCTCAGTTTATAAGCGAATCTTTGTCACTTTCTATGCATTCCTAGCTTAATTCTTCTATGCACATTCTTTACAAAAGAGGATAGCCTTGCTGTCATAACCCTTGAAACTCATTTAGCATCCAATCTTGCATTGCGTGGGATTGGATCTTGTGGGTTTCAACCCCTCTTTTGAATGTAAAGTCTCTCCCCTAAGTGAAAACCATCAACCCTAGAGTGAATCTCCCTTCTCTCTCCTCGGAGTTGGAAGAGGGGAGAGCAACTAGGGTTCGATCGTGATTTTCCGCTTTACATTTTGGTGAACCTGACGTGAACATCCTTTCTGATTATTCATGGTTAGATCTTAAAATTGGATTCCTTGATTACATTTCCATGTTTGATCTTTTGCAAATTTTAGAGGTTGATTGCATAAAAACCCTAAATTTTCTTTTTAGTAATTGAACTTGTGAAATGTCTAAATGTTAATGCTTGTTTCAGATCTGCCCTTCTAATACAAATTATCAATTCATATCTATGCTTTAATTTTAAAAATTAAGTGGTTAAGTGTTAAAACCCTAATTTTTAAAACCCTCTTGATTCAACCTTTGTTCGACAATTTCACTGATCAAAACATCTCCAAATCAGCTGTAACTTTGGATTCCGCAATAAAATCACAATAGCTTTCATCCCTGGAAATTTGGAAAACAGTTGCGAGGACCATGTGCACTCCGAGCGCCATCGTCCTCGACATTTTTTCCGAAATTTTGGGAGCTAGATCTTACTGTATTTTCCTGCTAAAATCCAGAATTTTGGCTGATTTTATCAATTATAACACTTTCAAAATTAAAGTCAAAGTTGGTCTAGGGATTGCTTGGATTAATGCTTCTAATCATTCAAAAATCATTGAAACTGAAATTTTGTGTCAAAATTGTGTTCTTACTGTCCTAAATCTGAAAAGTGTGTTTGCATTCCTTAAAAATTTCAGTGCTTTATTCAAATTCTTACAATTTGTGACTTTTGAAATTAAGTGCTTAATTACAACAACTTTAATTTCCGCTTTCAAAATTGAATTTTGCGTGAAATTGAGTCAATTTTTAAAAATTTCAAAATTTGCATTGCTCTTGACATTCCCTCTAAAATCATAAAATTCAAAATTTTAGTTTCCCTCTCTTTTTCAAAATTCAAATTTTGCATTTTTCGACAATCTGGGTAGGGTTCAATTTTGAGATTGCAACTTTAATTTGGCCTATCTACAGATCGTAAAATCACTCAATTTTTTTAGATTAGCTCTAAAATCATCATAACTTTCATCCCTGCAAATTTTGAAAAAAGTTGCCGGGACCGTGTGCACTCCGAAGCGCCACGGTCCCTGACATTTTTTCTGAAATTTCGGGAGATTGACCTGATTGTATTTAACAGCTTAAATCCAGAAGATTGGCTGATTTTACTGAAAATTGCTACCTCTAAATTCAAAATTTTCTCTCCCTCTCTAGTGCATGAGTTTTACAACAATAAGCCCTACTTACACTATTCCTGTTAGACGAAGCCATAGAATTAAGTCTTTCCGAGGTTTAACTACTGAGGAGATGGAACCTAATTTGAATAGCCTTTTTAACGAGGACATGGGTAATTCCTCTAATCCTCCTAATGATGAAGAAGCTCTCCATGAGGTTTCTGAAGAACAACTTTCGAAATTGGATAACCAATTTGACGATTTTCGACAATGGATGTCTCAAGAATACCCCGATAGTCAAGCTCTTCCTTTAATTGAGGGTCTAAAACGTATGCTTCAAAGTGATAAGAATGGAATTGATATTTTGCGTGGTATTGCACACATTGTGGATTCGAATGTGATGCCTATGAAGAGTTGTGCTGAAAATTTGGGTTATACACAACCTCCTACTCAAGTCAATCATTCTATTCCTTTGATGACTTCTATTGCTAGCATACCTACCTTTGCATCAAACATAATGGCTACTTCTACACAAGACATTCCTCCTGTGATCACCAGTCATGGGGGCAATCCCTCTTCTTCAATTAACTCTCTTCCTTCATTCAATCCAACTTCTTCATTCACTCCTTCAATGAGTGTCCCTATTATATCTCCACAAATGAACATGACGCAAGGGGGCAATTCATTCAATCATTCCATTCCTCCTTGTAGTGTTCCTCCTGTCCAATCATCTCCTATGACTAATTATCATAGAGTCCCACCACCTTATTCTTTACCTTCTTTCAATAACATAACACCTCCATCTCAATCTAACACATCTAATATGAACTCTTCGACTGAAGCGACCATTAAGAATCTTGCACAAACTGTCTCTTCTTTACAGCAACAAATTGCCTCTATGAATCAATCTAAGTTTAGTGTGCCCACATTTGATGTTGCGAGTCCACTTTCTCTTGATATTGTTCGAGCTATTCCCCCTAAACATGTTGAAATTCCGCATCTGGAGCTTTATAATGGTAAAGGTGATCCTCTAACACATGTTAAGACTTTTCAAACAATTTGTACCGATTTTGCTTATGACCAAAGGTTGCTTGCAAAACTGTTCACTAGAACATTAAGAGACAAAGCCCTACAATGGTATTGCTCGTTGCCTTCCTATTCTATTATTTCTTTCGAACAACTTGCAAATGCTTTCATTCAACAATTTCAAAACAATATAAGTCCTAAAGTTACTTTGATTGATTTAATGCATTGTAAACAAGGTGTTAAAGAAAAAGTGACTGATTTCATTGGTAGATATAAGCATTTGTATGCTCAAATTTCCTTTCCAGTGCCTGACAATGATATTCAAAGAATCTTTATTTCCAATTTACAAAAAGACATTAGAGAAAAACTCTTGTTTTCTGAGTTTACTTCTTTCCAACAGTTGTGTGCAACTCTTCACAATTATCAACTGACTGTGAGTCAAATGGAACAATCACATCCTATAGCTCTGAGTGATAAGGGTGATAGCAGTCAACAACCATTTGGAAAGTTTAAACTGAACAGAGATTCCATCAAATTCAATGAAAACATCATCAACAACAATGTGAATGCAGCATCAGGTTTGTCTCCTATTTCTAAATTTTTCAAGAAAGAAAGAAAGTATACTCCTTTGAATGAATCATTGCATAGTATTATGAATAAGTTATTGGAACAAAATGTGCTTACTCTTCCTCCTATAAGGAAAATTGATCTTGCAAAGATTACTTCACCTTATTTTGATAACAAAGCTTTTTGTCAATTTCATCGTCAGCCTGGGCATGATACTGAAAAATGTTTTTCTTTAAAGGGTAAAATTCAAGATTTGATTGATAATAATACTATTTCTATTTCTGGAGTGAATGATAAAGGCAATACATCTGTAGCTCTTCCTAATCAAAATTTTCAGATTTTCACTGATCCATTACCTTCTCATACCTCTAATGCGATTGAGACTAATGATTCCTCTTTTTCATCTGATGGTCTTGTGTCTATGACTTCGAATGTGATTAACTTTGTAGAGCAGCAAGAAAACCCTAAAGAACTTTCCATCACATTTGATTCCAGTGAAACCATTAGGGCACCTGATGGTCCTTTATACATAGTTGCAAAAGTCAAGAATACACCTTGCCGTGGAGTGCTTATTGATCCTTCGTGCATGGTTAATGTTATTACTGAAGAATTTCTTTTTACTTTGCAATTGAATCAAGTGATATATGACAAAATAGATGTGATTGTGAAACTATTTGATGCATTTTCTTCTCCTACAATTGGTTCTATTACATTGCCTATTGAGGTCCATAACAAATCCCTTGATGTGAACTTTGCTATTATTCCATCTTCCGAACAATTTCATGTGAAGCTTGGCTATCCTTGGCTATCTTCCATGAAAGCTATTGCTTCTCCTATTCATAAGTGTTTGAAATTTCCCCATAATGGTGAAGTTGTTACTGTCAATCATAGTCTCTTTAAACCAGCTGAAAGAACTTCTAGCGTTCCTCTTGATTACTTTTGGCCTAAACAATTCCAGTCTCTTCCTCCGCGAAGTGATCATCTTTTTAAATCTTATCAAAAGTGGAAAACAGATATGATCCTATCTCTAAGTGAACCTAGAACACCCAAACTTGACATTCCTATCATTCTTGAGAAGGAAGTTCTTCCTTTGAAAGATAAAACTAATGTCTTTCCTCAAGAAGATTCCCAACCCATCCCTATGGATGTGACTATGTCTATATCTAATAAACTTCCTAAAAGTAGACCTATACCTCCTTGTCATGATGGACTTGGTCTCCTTCCTAAACCAAATATTCGTCCCTTGTATGGAGCAGTCCCTCCTCCTTCTTTTTATAGAGAGAAGAGACCTTCTTCTTCTCCTATTGTTCAACCTAAGAGACCACAACCTAAACACCCAAGTGATAAGGATGAGAACATTCCTCCTCCTCAATCTTCTCAACTTCCTACTAAGACTAGACGAAATCATTCTACACGTGAACGCCGATGAAAGCGTTGTCTTAGAGCTCAGGCAGCTGCTTCTCAAACTTCGCAATCCCCAAAAACACCTTCAACAAGCATTATTCCATTTTCTCCTCAGCCGACGATTGAGCCAAAATCTCCTAAACATAAGATGCATGATGGTCTTGATCCTGTGCGAGTTAAAGATCCTATTTTTATAAATCTTGATGATGATATAGATGAAAATGTTATTCATGATGAAAATGCTACTTCTCTTGCTTCTGATAGTGAATATGAACTTGTTGATATTGATAACCATTTATCTAATGAATTTTCTAAAGCACTTATCCTAGCTCCTAGATAAGAACAACGTGGCTTGGAACATGAACATAGCCCTTGTTTGGATCTTGTGATAGCTCCATCTGCTGTGTTGAATGTTCCTCCTCTAGCGTGTTCCCTGCCTTCCCGAAACATTGATCAGCAAGATCGGGGGGTAGATGATGTGCTAGACTAGTTACATTAGCATAGCAGATTCTCTCCTCCTCTCTTGTGTTACTTCTTCTATATGTTATTCTCATTCTTCTATTTGTTGTCCTTAGTGTTGTCTACTTGAGGACGATGCAAAGCATTGAGATCTCTCGATCTCTCTCATGTTGACTCAAAAGACACATGTGTTCCCTTCTTCTAGGTGACCTTCCTTGATTGGGGAATGAAGAACAATTATGCATACATACATATGATATATATACATGAATTATCATACAGCATACTGACCCCGAGGAAAGTGAAGTCACCTTGTGCTTTGTGTTTTGTGTCTATTATCCTTGGGCTTATCTCACACTTGGGGGCTAAATCCTTGTGATAACGTGCTCCTTTCCCTTTTTCATTTTCTTATATGTATCACTACCTTAAAGCAATCACCCCCGGTGAGGTGTGTGCGATCGCTTTAACGTAGGGGGGCATACATCCCATTCATATCTTTTCAAGATACTTGAAAATTTCTTGGCAAATTTAACCTTGCCTTGAAAATTTTTGATATCTTTCTTGCATGACTCATAGTGAGGGAACCTTACTACTGACAGTCATGGTTCTCCCTCGTGATCTTCCCTTTTACTTTGTCAATCGAAGTCGTAAGATCCTTAGTCCACTGGGGGCTTGGTGTATCTTGCCTCCTTGACGTGGTGAAAGTCTTTCAATGTTGTTTCCTTGTACTTTACCGAAAGTATGAGCATACGCCTATACTCCCACTAAAGTGGGGGCTAAATGTAGCGTCCTAAAATTGTGACACTTGCAATTTCGACCGCATTTGGGTCTTCACGATGGCGATGCAACATGCAACCTGAATGGAGACCCCGAAACCTGATTATGACACTGAAAACTGCATTTTCTTGCACCCTGGCCTGAACCTCCTTTGCACCCTGCTGTCCCGGGAGGTGGGACCAGAGCGCCCAGCACCCTGGTCCTTCAGGACCAGGGCGCCCAGCGCCCTAGTCCCTGGGTCCTATTTTGGGCCCGGTCTCTTTTGGACTTTGGGTCTTTATGTTTGCAAATTGGAAAATTATCTTTCCTGGTCGGCCTAAGGTCAGGAAAATCAGTCTATCAGCCCTAAATGACAAGTATATAAACTACATTTTCCTCTCTCATTAGGGAGAGATACATACATGATGGAAAAAGCATGGAAACTATACTCAAGCATTCAAGCATTCAAGCATTCCTTCAAGCAATTGATCACTTCAAGTCTCCATTCAAGGCTAAGTGTTGCATTCAAGACAAGGATTCAACCATTGAAGAGGAGATCACTTACAACATACTACTACAACATACAACATACAACATCTATACCTTCGCATATAAGGATACAAACATCCTTACAACAAGGTATTAGTACTTGTTTTACATTATAGACATTTACATTTACAGCATTGCTCATTTTTTGGTTAATTCCAAAACTGGGGTTTCACCTAAAGGAAAACCCCTAATCCCTAACCCCCCAATCGTCTTCATTTTTCTGTGTGTAGGTTGCAGGTACGCGGCTGAAATTGAAGATCTGGAATCCTTGTGCAGAGATGAATAGATCCCCCTTCGTTTCGCGGATTTTTCGGAGGACCGTGGCACTCGGGCGCCATCGTCCTGGCAACTTTCGCTCAAATTTGTAGGACAACGCCGTATTGACATTTTACTGCTAATTCCAGGTCCGCAGCTTCATCCTATATCCCTATCTCAGTTTATAAGCGAATCTTTGTCACTTTCTATGCATTCCTAGCTTAATTCTTCTATGCACATTCTTTACGAAAGAGGGTAGCCTTGCTGTCATAACCCTTGAAACTCATTTAGCATCCAATCTTGCATTGCGTGGGATTGGATCTTGTGGGTTTCAACCCCTCTTTTGAATGTAAAGTCTCTCCCCTAAGTGAAAACCATCAACCCTAGAGTGAATCTCCCTTCTCTCTCCTCAGAGTTGGAAGAGGGGAGAGCAACTAGGGTTCAATCGCGATTTTCCGCTTTACAGTATCATCAATGCCTGAAATTTCTCTATAATGGAGTTGAAGTCAATATTCCTGTCAATACAAGCTATACCTGCAATGCATTAACACAAGGTGTTGATACTTTTGTTCCTAATAATAGAGCAACTTCTGCAGCTAAAAGTTTGGAATCTTTGCTGAAATATTTGGAAAAGAAACTAAGAATCACAAACAATGGCATGGATGGTTACAAGATAGAGCCTATACTCTCACTAACGTCTCTTCCTCCATCACCAAGAGAGTCGGGAAAACCATCAGAGGGCATGAGGCCACAAACTTCAACTCCAAAAGTCATTTATGATGGTACCTTTATACAGTCCTCTACTTCTCTTATAGGTTAAATAGAAGGGGATGATGTCCTTAAATTGCTCTTCAAAGAAGACAGTGCAGATAAAAAAATATGACATTGTGAGATTTCTCCAACACAATATGGTCCAAGCTATAAGATCCTTCAACGCATGGGATATTCAGGCACTGGTCCTCTTGGAAAATATCAAAAAATTATTGTTGAACCTATTCAGTTACAAACTAAGTCGACCAATGATAAAACTGGACTGAGATATGATCCAAGAAAGTCATCAGATTAGAAGCACACATCTCACCATCAACGTAAATGGAAGAAAAAGGTACTACCTTTAATAGCACAAGAAATTGATACTCAACAAACTCAGGAGGAATGTGATGGTGAACAAAAAGAATTGCCCACCTAGGGAGAGGAAACAGATGGTAATCAAGTTCTAGTTATATCAGCTATGATACCACATGAAGTAGACGCCCCAGAGGATATGAGAGATGAAATATACAGAATCAGAGAATTGTTTTCACCGCTGAGCATTTTGGTCATATATACTGGCAGACAACAAGTAGATGACTCAGAAACTAATTCAAATGAGTATGAATGGGGTCCAGATCACATCTCAGATACATCTACTATAGAAATGCTTGAAGAACTTAGGGATACCGCAGATGATGCACAAGAGATGATACACCTAGAATGCAAAAGGAAATAGAAGAAATCAGATTAAAATGATGAGAAGACTATGACCGACAGCTGAAGAAAGAAAGGACACAAGCAATTCCTTCACCTACCAATCCTCCTAATGAGATAGGACAAATCGAGTATGGAACCATATAAGAAGAACTAGAAGCTAGAGCAAGAGAATTAGTCATCAGTCCAGAAGAAGCTGAATGGAATAGACGATAGGGATTAACAGAACCGTCAAAGTCATGTCCACAAGTGTGTCAAATGCAAGCAATCAATGAACCAAATCAAGAAGGAACTTGCAGCATCAAGGATGTGGGTGTTGATACTATATATGCCTTCACTAAACGACTTGAAGATGAGTTAGCAACTTCATCCTATGGCTCTGATGACTCAGACAGGAGCTCTATCTATGACAACAACTAATCAACAACGCATTATGACTACTTTGTCATGAATGATGAAATACTATCTACTATTATACCACGGTATGTAGCCCAGTTTGAAGTAGGTGACGATGCTAGAAGTAGGTTGGTTGAAATAATTCCAATACATACTAACATGAATGATGATAATCGTGTCGTAACTCTTCCTGGTCTCGATACACATATGCAAGGTAGTCTTCTGGAACTCGACTGGTCAATCTGAAACAATGATGATAGTACCGTGAACTCCCTTGAGCCTGTTCCAACCTTATCCTTAATGCATCTAGAACTGATGGATTGCACCCTTTATAACCAACCCTTGAATGTACCTACTTTTTCCAATGACTATACACTAGCCTACTATCTCAATGCAGTTGAACCCATGTACTCTTCCACCAGTGAACAGAATGAAAACATGACTCAAGCAGATATCAAATATCTTAGTCGCAAAAACAAGAAAAATAAGAATAAAAGATCTGATGGCGAAAACCACATTGTGGCGGTGTCAGACTCTAAAAAAGAGAAAATAAAGGATGAACCTAAAGGTGAAAACCTCTCTGAGGCGCCTGAAGGTGAGATACTTGATATACTGCCAAGTCACTTCCAGGAGAGATCTTCCATATTGATCGAGCCAACTCAGCTAGTGAACATTGGGAGTCAAGAGATACCGCATATCATTCATTTAGCTCAATCACTGTCAGCAAAAGAGTTAAAAGATTTCAGCAATCTATTTTTAGAAAAGAAGATCAACTTTGCATGGACATATGCAGATATGCCAGGACTAGATCATGATCTCATCATGCATCATCTCTCTATTATGCCAGGAGTTAAACTAGTCAAACAAAAACTCTGAAAGATGCATCCTCATGTGGCACTACTAGTCAAGGCTGAACTAGAGAAATTGCTAAAAGATGGATTTATCAGAGCTATAGACTACACAGAATGGATATCCAACATAACACCTGTATGAAAAGAAGACAAATCTATTAGAGTTTGCACAGATTTCAGGGACCTCAACAAGGCATGTCCAAAAGATGATTTTCCATTTCCCAACATTGACATGATAGTAGATATGACTACTGGATATGAGATGTATTCATTAATGGATGGATTCTCTGGTTACAATTAGATCAAGATAGTGCTTGAAGATCAAGAGAAGATAGCTTTCACATGTGCATGGGGAACCTTTTGTTGGAATGGTATGCCATTTGGTCTAAAGAATGCAGGAGTAACTTACCAAAGAGCAGTAACCACTATTTTTCATGA
The DNA here is from genome assembly GCF_030272615.1 of Cryptomeria japonica. NCBI lineage: Eukaryota > Viridiplantae > Streptophyta > Pinopsida > Cupressales > Cupressaceae > Cryptomeria > Cryptomeria japonica. Next base: position 614,323,050 of record NC_081414.1, on the reverse strand, counting down.
TATGAAGCATAAAAACATGGAAGATTATGTTAATGACACCCTGGTAAAGACTATGAAGAGATCTATACACATTCAAGAGCTAGGCCTCATATTAGATCGAATGGAAAGATTCAAGCTCCGCTTAAATCCAAAGAAATGTGCATTTGGGGTAACATCAGGAAAATTGCTTGGGTACATAATATCCAGAAAAGGAATTGAGGTTGACCTTGAAAAGGTCCAAGCTATAATGGAAATGCCTCCACCAAAGAGTATCAGCTAGATGAGAAGTCTACAAGGTCGTCTTCAGTTCATAAGGCATTTTATATCTCAGCTAGCTGACAAATCTCAACCCTTCATGAAGGTATTAAGGAAAGGGCTTCAATACAACTAGGATGAAGATTGTGAACAATATTTACAACAAATCAAAGAATATCTTTTTAATCCACCCATATTAATGCCACCAATTCAAGGTAAGCCATTGATCCTGTATATATCAGATATGGATACTTCACTGGGGGCACTTCTGGCACAACAGGATGACAATAGAAAGGAACGAGCTATCTATTACATCAGTAGAACATTGGTGTCATATGAAATGAATTATACTATAATAGAGAAAGCATGGTTATCTTTGGTCTTTGCATCACAAAAATTAAGGCATTATATGTTGGCACACTCTATTAAGCTGGTCGCCAAGATTGATCCACTCAAGTATATTCTTAGTAAAGCAACGCTTATAGGAAGACTAGCCAAATGGGTCATGGTCCTTACAGAATTTGACATTGAATATGTGGAACATACAACCATCAAAGGACAGGTTATTGTACATCAACTTGCTAAAGCTCCACTTGACGATGATCAACCTCTACATATAGAATTCCCAGATGAATCAATCATGCACCTTACTGAACAATCATGGAAGATGTTCTTTGATGGGTCTTTCACTCAGCATGGTTCTGGTGCCGGGATACTATTTATTACTCCCCAAAAATACTGAATTCCAAAAGATTACAAACTTCTCTTCCCTTGCACAAACAACATTGTAGAATATGAAGCTTTGGTAAATGGGATCAAGCTGGCAATCGAGTGGAAGATTGTGCAATTACACATCTATGGAGATTCTCAACTCATTATCAACCAGATTAATAACCTATATCAGACAAGAGATGAGAAACTAATGCCTTACAAGAGGATGGTGGATGAACACAAGAAATATTTTACCTCTGTATCATTTCAGGAGATCCCCAGAACAACAAATAGAGCAGCGGATGCAATGACCACTTTGGCATCTATACCACAGCTACAAGAGTCTAATTTTCACTTTGAATTCCTAGTCGAAGAGTTACATTATGTCAGGCCCTACCGCGACTCATCCTAGCATTTCAGTATTTTTCATGTTGAGACTATTATCGATACTTTATTTTTATACATTATGGATTTGGAACTTATATGATTTCATGATTTGGATAACATTGATATATATTGATGCTTCAATTCTATGCATTATATATATAGAACTCTATATGATTCTAGAATAGGATTACTTTGCGATGATGTATGTCATTATTAGAATTGCAGGACTTTACTATGATGATAGAAATAGGATGCATATTTATGTATGGATCAAAATTATGAGGATTATGATAATTGCTTATGTGGATTTATTTTGATACAAGAGATATTGATTTTGCTTAATATGAATTGTGTGTAGAGTGTTTGACGTGTATTCTTATTCATGTGTTTAAATATTATATGAGGTTATTTGGGAGTACTAATGTGTAATCAAGATGCACAGGAAAATTATCCATGTGACCATGGAAATATTATGGAGAACCAAACCTAGACCTATGTATGTTTGTAAAGCCAGGGGTTATCTATTTGGCGAGACAACACCCCGTATATATCGTATTTTATTTGTAATAGTGAATGATGCATGTGTGTTAAATTTTATTATTGATTTATTTAAATCCAACAAGAGACAATTTCCAGGTGTAATTTTTTAATGTATTTTATTGTGTCACTTGACACATGTATTGATTTATGTCTTGAATTTTGACTTGTCTCTTGAAGGAAGTTGTTTAACTATAGCTTTTTCAAACATTTGAATGTGGTTCTAAAATTTCCTTGGGTAGAGAGTCTTTGGAGTGGTTGACTCAAGTTTGACCCGAAAATAAACTTCAAATGGGTTTATAAGGGGTCAAATGGACTCCTAGGGGTAGTTTAAAGGTGTTTCCTCAAGCCCATAAGGTATACCTATGAGTTAGGAGTGTTTTTAGGCATGTGTCTACTCCCATGTGATTGTTTAGTCATACCAAAAAGTGGATTTTCTAAGATGTGCGAAAATTCAAAATTAGAAGGTGCCATCTAGGTTAGATAACCTTCCCTATTGATGAGAGCTCCTTTTTGATCTTTTTCTTACTTTTTCCTTTTTCAATTTTAGAAACCTGTGAGAAGTCTCACTGAGGTTTTCTTAGGCAAGAATGAGAGATTTTGTGGGTAATCATCCACTCTCCATTTTTGGAGACTAGGCATTTTTAAAAAGTTTGGTTTTTGGATTCGAAATTTTGGCTAAGTGTGGAAGGAAGATTTGTGGATTTGGGCTACTCATCCTCAAACTAGTTCTAGTATACCTTTGGGCAGATTGAAGGTTGGTTTATCTTCTCCTTGTGTTTCTTCCATGTTGCATGTTTGTGTTGGAAAGTTAGCTTGTATGTAAAAATGGTTTTCTTATATTTCTCTTGTGAAAATTACTTTGTGACATCTTTTATTTGCTTGTATGCATTTTCTATGTTTTGGGAGTAACCAAGATAGTCTACTCTTGGAAGAGTAGAATGTTCTTGCGGGTGGTAGAAGTTTGACAGCCCTCAAGTGAGAGACTCTCTTTATGAGAGTGAACTCAAGGGGTGTATTTGTGACCCTTGCTGCATGGCCTGGTTTGTGCATTTGGGGGTCATAAGGGGAGAAAGTATGGCATGAATGCCTTGTGGGGGCATAAGGAATGTGGGGTTAATGATCTTATGAAATAATTTTGTTTTCCATGAGGTGGCATTATGTTCTACCATTCTTGCAGTCTCCTCAGGGTACTTTGTCCACTACCACCCCTGTGAAAATCATCACATTTTGTGGTGAAGTGTAGCCTTGGTTGGGAATTTGTTGTTGTGATTGTTTTCCCCTACTTGTTGTGTTTGCATGTGTGTAACCTATCTAGGGCTTGGTTCTCCAAGCTTGGGGGTGGCTTCTAGTAAGCCTAGGCTGGGAGGTGAGCACTCCATGGTCATAGTCTCTGATTTATTTGCAGGTTGTTTGGAAGAAAAAAAAAGGACAAGTAGAAGTTGCTGGATTTATTTGTTTGCAGAAAAGATTTGGAAATGGAATATTTTATATCTGAAGTTGTAGCAATGTAAAGGGAAACTAAATGTTGTACCTATTTCGAAAGGAAATGTATCTATTATTTTTAAGGTCTTCATTTAATAGAAATGAGAGATCCATTTGTAAAGTTGACTATAGTGTCTTTTAAATATGCTTTAAAGAAATGTAATATTTTATTTCGCTATACTACAAAAAAAAAATATGAGTATTTCCGGATTTAGTTCCTATAGTTCTGAAAATAATATTTGTTGTGTATATGATATTTTGAAAAGCAAGAAATTTATTTTATCCCTTTATGCATTAAAAAAAACAAAACTTGAAAAGAATGAAATAGATTAGCATGTATGTAGTAGGCTGGAAATAAAACATTTAGATCTATTTATGGAAGTGCAAATATAGTTTATTTAAATCTGTCATTTTATGTATTCGCAGATAATAAATTTAAAAATCATCATAGCTATCTCTAAGGTTAAATTCCAATGATTTTAGATTAATATAGTTGCTGTTGAAATTTATTTAAATTCTATCATTTACTTATTTGCAGAAATTAAATCTATAGTTAAATCGTCTATCTCTGATTTATGTTATTTAAAATAAGAAAAAAAAATACATTGATTTAAATCAGAATATTTTAATCAATCTGTTTAAAAAGTTAAAAAAAAAATAATATCTATATTTTTGCATAGTAGACTTAACCTGGTTTTCAAATGCATCTAATATATATATATATATATACATATATATATAAATATATATATATATATATATACATATATATAAATACTACATTTATATTTTTTAAAATGTGCTTATATATGTAAAATATATATATATATATATATATATATATATTATAAATAAAATAAATTAAAAAAATAAATAAATAAATAAACAAATAAAAAAAAAGAAACTAGGGTTTTTTCGAGGTGGGGGAAAGGCCGAACCCACTTTATTCACAGTGGGCCAGCGGCGGCTCGGGCTGCCACTATGGCTCCACACAGTGGACGACACAGAGGCCGCCACTGTGGGAAACCATAGTGGTGGTCAGGGCCTCCCATTGGTGGTAACTGCAGTGGAAGGGCCCGACCGCCACTGTGTATTCCCACAGTGGGCGACACCTAGCCGCCATTGTGGGGATACCTAGTGGTGCCCGGGAAGGCCCCTGTCCGGCGCTCCTCCAACCCGCCTCCACACCTTTGCCTTCCCATACACTCCACCGCTCTCCCCGCCATTAGCCATTCGGCCCCTGCAACAAAGAGAAAATACTGGGTTAGGTTATTCGAAAAGTGTAAAGGTATTAAAGAATGAAAACAAATTAAAAAGGGCATTTTTATAATAATAAAGTTAGGGTTTTCATGAGTTATTTGTTAATGATGTATGTTTTTAAAAAAAAGGGGATTAATCTCACATATATATATATATATAGTTTTAAAATATGAATGCATAAATTTGACTTTAATTTAATTGGTTTACTTAACATTCATAATTTATATATGTTACATAAACAATTAAATATGAAGTCTTAAATTTTAAATTATATTGGAGTTAATCATTTAGGAAATTTAATTTCTATTGGTAGTTATTTGACTATAGGGAATATTTTTAGTCCACCTAGATATAGGTTGTTGAGATTAAACTTTATAGATCAAATTTCGTTACGAATTTAATTGACCCTTTAGTCGATTTAGTTAATCACATTTTAATTATTGATTAAAATAAATTTTAGACATTATAAACTAAGTGCTAGGACTAATTTATTTAGTTCCAAAAAAAACAATTAATGTTTTTTGGAGATTAATTTTATCTTCGTCAATTAATTGACTAAAGTAATTTATTGATTAAAATCGATGAGATAATATATAATTCTTTTAGTATTCAACATTTATTTAAATTATTTTTGCTTTCTTAAGTTAGTGGTTGAGTTAACTCAAAAAAATAGTTAAGACAAAACTGGTTAGTGCATTTCGTGTAGACAAATTTAATGTTATAGGTTGTTATTTTACAAAAAAAAAATTATCCCGTTTGTGCCCAAAAGTTTGGGCATGACATTTTGGTATCAGAGCAAGGTTTCCAACACTAGGAACCTTTCTCCATTACGTTTCGCTTTAATTGTTTAATTAATTATATTATATTAATTTTCTATGATATTTAAATTTAATTAATTAAATATTCTCCCAAAAATTTATTTATTTTATTCATTTTATTTTATTCTTTCTCATTAGGATGCCTCTGACTACGCGACAAGCTCGCAAGCGTGGAAGGGGACCTAGGCGTGTATGCATAGCACGCGAAGAGGTCGATAGGGAGGAATCAGTTCCGGAAGTGAACACAGAGGCTCCTACCAAACAATCGGTTGACCCAAACCGAGGCATCTTAGAGGCACTCCAAAACCTGATAGGAATAGTTCAGGATAGGTTTCCAATAGAGGATCATCATGTTGAAAATCAGAACTCAGGGAGCCATAGATCGACAGATAAGGAATGGAGTAGGAGTCCACCTCCTAATCCCATAGAGAGTCAGGCTGGGCATGAGCCCGAGTCCATTCACCTACCAGGACCACCTCCATTGGCAGAGCCAGTGTATTATGAGAGATCACATCAAGATCCAGGGGATCTAATCAGAGAGGTTATGCGCCTCCAGCCACCATCTTTTGGGGGATCTACCGACGGGGTAGAAGCTGAGGCTTGGGTTTTGAGCCTAGATAGGTGCTTTGCATTGCACTCTTATGAGAGCAATCTAAAGGCACATGTAGCAGTCCACCTATTGAGAGAAACGACCTCCACATGGTGGAGACAGGAGGAATACAAGTGTGGTTTAGTTGCTGATACTCTCACGTGGGAGATTTTTACAGAGAGGTTTAGGGAGAGGTACTTGTCAAAGCATTACATATAGCGTAAGATAGATGAGTTCTATGACCTCTAGCAGAAGGGTATCTTAGTGACCCAGTACAAGAGAAAGTTCTACGAGCTCTTGCCATACATGGACTACCTGAAAGACGAGAAGCTTCTCATCAATTGTTTTATCAGAGGGCTGAATGTCGGCATAGCAGGACCAGTGAGGATGTCCACTCTAGAGAGCCTTCGGGTTGCCATGGAGAAGGCTTTGATAGCAGAGGAGATTTAGGTCAGGCCACAGGATACAAGGGATCGGTTCCAGAACTGAAACCCTATACCCCAGACATACGGGTTTCAGAAACCCCATTGGAAGGGTAATAATAGGCACACATCGGGGTTCTCCAAACCCCCTCCTTTGCAACAGTCACAGTAGAACCAGAGGTAGAGGCCTCCGCAGAGTCAGCAGGGCGCAAAGCCCAAGCAGTGGCAGTCTCAGGGTTAGAGGCGAGATCAGCGATCTTAGGTTCCTTACACACCTCCAGCGAGGACTCAATAGTCCTCCAGGAGTGGGTACAGTGGTTCTAGTAGGATAGGGGGACAGTCTTTTTCTAGGCCTCAAGGCGTCCAGTTTCAGGCACGTGGTGCTTATTTCATGTGTGGAGCCATGGGGCACATGGCGAGAGATTGTCCTCAAGGTTAGATGGCAGGGAATCAGAGGATGGTAGCATCAGAGCCTATAGTTGGAGATATGGGTAGGTCCCATAGAGTCTTTGTAGCAGTTGACAACCGCCAGGTAGAGCACCAGGCCATAGTCATTGAGGCTGCAAGTATGATCAGAGGTAACAGTGTATCTATATTATTTGATTCAGGAGCTACGGACTCCTTTATATCTCCATTAGTTGTGGAGCGTTGCAGGCTAGTGGCAACTAGACAAGGTGTCAGTTGGGAAGTGGAGTTAGCTTCAGGGGCTAGAGTGTCAGTGGAATCAGAGGTTAGGGCATGTCAGCTTTAGATTGGCAATACCACCACCTTAGTAGACCTTAGAGTTACACCATTTGGATCATATAGTATCGTACTTAGCATGGATTGGCTTTATGCCCACAGAGCCAAGATGGATTGCCACCTGAAAGTGATCAAGTGTGAGGATGATTAGGGTTCGCCCATAGTAATCACAGGGATTTAGAGACCCGTGTCTCTTCGTATGATTTCTGTAATGCAGCTTAAGTGGAGCATGCGAAAGGGATGTTAGCTATTTGCCATCACCATCAGTGATAGAGGGGAATAGGATGAAAAGGAAACATCGATAGACGACCATCCTATCCTTAACAGATATTCGGACGTGTTTCCTTCAGAGCTACCTAGAATGTCACCCCGTAGAGAGATTGACTTTCATATAGACCTTGTACCAGGAGCTGAGCCAGTTTCAAGAGCACCTTATAAGATGACCACAAATGAGCTTAATGAGCTCAAGATGCAACTTGAGGAACTCCTAGAGAAGGGTCACATTCATCCTAGCATATCCCCTTGGGGTGCACCAGTCATCTTCGTAAAGAAGAAGGACGGATCTCTTCGGTTATGCATGGATTATCATTAGTTGAACAAAGTAACCATCAAGAACCGATATCCCTTGCCCAGGATCAATGATTTATTCGACCAACTTTAGGGAGCCAAAGTATTTTCCAAAATTGATCTGAAGTCAGGATACCATCAATTGAGAATAGTGGAAAGCAATATCCACAAGACCACATTTCACAATAGATATGGCCACTATGAGTTCACCATGGTTCCATTTGGTCTTACGAATGCTCCATCTATTTTCATGAGCCTCATCAATGGGGTATTCTGCACATTTCTTGACCCTTTTTTGATTGTGTTCCTCGAAGATATATTGATATATTCTCAAAATGAGAAGGAGCATGAGGAGCACCTGAGACAGGTTTTGCAGTGTTTACAGGACAATCAGTTGTATGGTAGTTTGTCGAAGTGTGCTTTCTTTCGATCAGAAGTCAAGTACCTTGGGCACGTTATTTTTGGTGATGGGATCTCAGTAGACCCATCAAAGATCAGAGCTATTATGGATTGGCCAATGCCAACCAGTGTGACAGAGGTCAGGAGCTTCATGGGCTTAGCAGGTTATTACCGACGTTTGTTGAGGGATTCTCTAGAGTCGCACATCCTATTACTTCTCTTCAACATAAAGGGAAGAAATTTGAGTGGACAGAGAAGTGTGTGAGGGCCTTCCAGGAACTCAAAAAGGCACTTACTAGCACACCTATCGTTGTAGTACTAGACCCCTCAACTGACTTCATGGTTTGTACAGATGCTTCCCTAGAGGGTTTAGGAGCAGTCCTTATGCAGGATGGTAGGGCTATAGCTTTTGAGTCTAGGAAACTTAAGACTCATGAGCTTAACTACCCTACTCATGACCTTGAGCTTGCAGTAGTAGTGCATGCACTTGTGAGGTGAAGACACTTCCTTTTGGGTCATCATTTTGAGCTTCATTCAGACCATCAGAGTCTTCAGTACATATTCACTCAACCGAACCTTAATGCACGTCAGAGGAGATGGATGGAGTTCTTGTGCGAGTATGATTTTGACGTTCACTACATCAAAGGGAAAGAAAACATAGTTGCAGATGCTTTGAGTAGGAGATGTCACGAGGTATACACCATATCTATGGGCATGGATTTGAGAGATCATATATTGCAGCAGTTGCCAGAGGATGGATGGTATTTAGAGGTTTGTCAGGTGATACGATCTCAGGATACTCTAGAAGGGAAATATGTGGATTATTCTTTAGAGTCTGATGGACTATTATGCCATAGAAGGCGCATCTATGTACCTTCTTTCGGGGGATTGTGAGAGTTCATCATCATGGAGGCTCATAGAGCTCCTTATGCAGCACATCCTGGAGTTAAGAAGATGCATGCTGACTTGAGACAATTATATCATTGGCCAAGGATGCAGCAGCTCATTGCTGAGTTAGTATCCCAATGCCTTGAGTGTCAGAGAGTCAAGGTGGAGCATCGCCATCTAGCTAGGTTGCTCTAGTCTCATGCTATACTAGAGTGGAAGTGGGATACTATATCCATGGATTTAATCATTGGTCTTCCTATGTCATCTCGTCGCCATGATGCCATCTTGGTGATAGTTGACAAGTTGACCAAAGTGGCCCACTTTTCACCAGTTCGGACTACCTTCACAACACCAGTAGTAGCACAGGTGTTCTTGTGAGACATTGTTAGACTTCATGGCATTCCATGCAAGATTATTTCTGACAGGGATTCCCTCTTCACTTCTTCCTTTTGGAAGCGATTACAGGCAACTATGGGCACCAAGGTCAACTTCAGTACAGCCTATCATCCGAAAATCAATGGTCAGACAGAGAGGGTTAACCAAGTGTTAGAGGATATGCTTCACATGTATGTCATGGATCATCAGACTAGATGGGAAGAGTACCTTCCCTTAGTGTAGTTTTCCTATAACAATGGGCATCACACTTTGTTGGGGATGCCACCCTATCAGGCATTATACAACAGGCCTTGTAGGACACTGTTGAGTTGGGACCACATTGAGGATAGAGTTGCTATTGGTCCTGAGATAGTTCGGGATATGGAACAGCAAGTGGATTTGATTAGGCAGCATCTTAGAGAGGCACAGGATAGACAGAAGAAGTATGCAGATGAAAAGAGGATAGATCGTAGCTACTTGGTTGGAGACAGAGTCTTTTTGAGAGTGTGAACACATAAGAGTCCAATCTGTTATGGAAAGGGTTCTCAGCTCACACCTCGCTTTGTAGGACCATTTGAGATCCTTGACAGGATAGGACCAGTTGCCTATCATTTAGCATTGCCACCTAGCCTGTCACACATCCACGATGTGTTTCATGTATCAGTTTTGAGGAAGTATATCTATGATGAGTCTCATATTTTAGATTGGGATACCTTGCAAGTGGAGTCAGACGGGTAGCTAGCTTTGGAGCCCATTCGCATTTTGGCACATCGGACGCTGGCCCTTTGAGGTCGAGAGCTGGACCAGGTTAGGGTCCAGTGGGATTGCTATGATGAGGTTACGACTTCATGGGAGGACGCAACATGTATGAGATCACAGTACCCCCATCTTTGTGATGAACTCCAGGAGGAAGTTCATGCCTAGAGGGGGAGGGTGTGAGGCCCTACCCTGACTCATCCTAGCATTTCAGTATTTTTCATGTTGAGACTATTATGGATGCTTTATTTTTATACATTATGGATTTGGAACTTATATGATTTCATGATTTGGATAACATTGATATATATTGATGCTTCATTTCTATGCATTATAGATATAGAACTCTATATGATTCTAGAATAGGATTACTTTGTGATGATGTATGTCATTATTGGAATTGTAGGACTTTACTATGATGATAGAAATAGGATGCATGTTTATGTATGGATCAAAATTATGAAGATTATGATAGTTGCTTATGTGGATTTATTTTGATACAAGATATATGGATTTTGTTTAATATCAATTGTATGCAGAGTGTTTGACGTGTATTCTTATTCATGTGTTTAAATATTATATGAAGTTATTTGAGAGTACTAATGTGTAATTGAGATGCGCAGGAAAATCATCCATGTGACTATGGAAATATTATGGAGAACCAAACCTAGACATATGTACGTTCGTAAAGCCAGGGGTTGTCTATTTGGAGAGACAACACCTCGTATGTATCGTATTTTATTTGTAATAGTGAATGATGCATGTGTGTTAAATTTTATTATTAATTTATTTAAATCCAACAAGAGACAATTTCCAGGTGTAATTTTGTAATGTATTTTATTGTGTCACTTGACACATGTATTGATTTATGTCTTGAATTTTGACTTGTCTCTTGAAGGAAGTTGTTTAACTATAGCTTTTTCAAACATTTGAATATGGTTCTAAAATTTCCTTAGGTAGAGAGTCTTTGGAGTGGTTGACTCAAGTTTGACCCGAAAATAAACTTCAGATGGGTTTATAAGGGGTCAAATGGACTCCTAGGGGTAGTTTAAAGGTGTTTCCTAAAGCCCATATGGTATGCCTATGAGTTAGGAGTGTTTTTAGGCATGTGTCTACTCCCATGTGACTGTTTAGTCATCCCAAAAAGTGGATTTTCTAAGATGTGCGAAAATTCAAAATTAGAAGGTGCCATCTAGGTTAGATAACCTTCCTTGTTGATGAGAGATCCTTTTTGATCTTTTTCTTACTTTTTCCTTTTTCAGTTTTAGAAACCTGTGAGAAGTCTCACTGAGGTCTTCTTAGGCAAGAATGAGAGATTTTGTGGGTAATCACCCACTCTCCATTTTTGGAGACTAGGCATTTTTGACAAGTTTGGTTTTTGGATTCAAAATTTTGGCTAAGTGTGGAAGGAAGATTTGTGGATTTGAGTTGCTCATCCTCAAACTAGTTCTAGTATACCTTTGGGCAGACTAAAGGTTGGTTTATCTTCTCCTTGTGTTTCTTCCATGTTGCATGTTTGTGTTGGAAAGTTAGTTTGTATGTAAAAATGGTTTTCTTATATTTCTCTTGTGAAAATTACTTTGTGACATATCTTTTATTTTCTTGTATGCATTTTCTGTGTTTTGGGAGTAACCAAGACCTTCTACTCTTGGGAGAGTAGAATGGTCTTCTGGGTGGTACAAGTCTGACAGCCCTTGAGTGAGAGACTCTCTTTATGAGAGTGAACTCAAGGGGTGTATTTGTGACCCTTGCTGCATGGCCTGGTTTGTGCATTTGGGGGTCATAAGGGGAGAAAGTATGGCATGAATGCCTTGGGGGGGCATAAGGAATGTGGGGTTAATGATCTTATGAAATAACTTTGTTTGCCATGAGGTGGCATTATGTTGTACCATTTTTGCAGTCTCCTCAGGGTACTTGGTCCACTACCATGTTAGGCCCAATATGGAAAGCTAATGTACTGAGAGGGGAGGGGTGAATCAGTACTTCAAAACTTTTCTTGAATAATAACTTTACTGTTATGCATAAACAGAATAGTGCAGTAACATAAAATAAAGTTAAAAAAAATAGATAACAATCATACATGATTCACTCCATAACACATATATTTTGGTTATGCAGAAACTCTTGGTTAGAGAGAAAAACTGTGGTGGGGATGGCACCCACAACTTCACTACTGCAATAATAAAGAGTGCTTGGTTAGAGCTACATATTAGCTATTTCTGATAGCTTACCCTGTTAGGAGTAACAAGATCTATTAGATCTACCTTGCTAAAGGATTTTACAACATTTATTCTAAATGTTGCACCTGGTTAGAGGCTTTACAATTTATAGACTTGATTAGAGTCTTTTACCCTGTTAAAGGTTTCTCTTACAACTTCACAATATTACAATAAAATCATTATAAATATCTGCAACTTTACATCTGAAATGTTATAGCAGATTCTATGTGCTCAGAATAAGTTACCTTGCTTATAGCATACCTCGGTAACCCATATAGTAACTCGATAAACCCTTATGTTTACTCTGTTCTTCGACTATTCTCTAAAAACCTTCTCGGTGAACTTAGTGTCTCTGTAACAGTCTTCTTACACTCATGCACACACCTTTAACTCTTAACTCAGGCTGTATAAATAGATCTCTTAAGATGGTGATCTAATTCATTGCTTCAATCTTACAAACACAATTCGTCAAATGAATAACTATACAAAATATTTCATTGGTTAGATTGATCTCAAAATCATACACAATCTTCTAGTGCAATTTCCAATGTGATAACGGTTAGATGTGCCTCGATCTTGTAACACATTTTCATATGCATGTCTAGGTTCAATGAATCTGGTAACATGTTTCACTCGATGTATATCAACTCGATGTGTCATCTTTGCTGCTCGGTAGACATAAAAAGATACTCAGTAGACAGCTCGGTGTATACTGCGTTCTGTGACTGCTTTCTTCTGTAACCGACTAGACTATGCATACCGATTTCTTTGTGTATACCGACTGCATGATTCGGTAGTGTTAGCCGACTAGAGTATATAGTATGACTTTGAATATAAAAACTAATGGCAACTTGATAAGTAGTAACAATCTCCCCTTTTGACATTAGTTGAGATGTTTTGACAAAAACTACTTTCAAAGTCATAACTCAAAAATCTATATACTTTGCAAAATGACTATACTTGACAGTATATACAATAGTCAATGAAATAGTATATTTAGATATACTCCCCTTATCATTATAATGTACATAACTCTGATTTTGCATGCTCGGTTCTGTGCTTGTGTGCTTTGCTTACTGTCCTTGGATACTCTGCATACTCTGCTTGGTATCCTCCCCTTGTATACAATACTCTAAATACTATATCAAAACTGTATCACCAAAACTATCTCACTCCCCAAATATATTGTATCACTCCCCCTTTTTGACAAACATCAAAAACTTTAATTTCCATCTGGGGGTGGTAACTAGTCAAAAATGGATTTGTACTTGTTCTAGGCATCGGTGAGAGCAATAGAGAGTGCATCTTTTACACTTTCCATTAAATAATTTTGTGCTTGAATATCAGCCAATAGTGATATTAAGCCATCAAGAGTGCTTCCCTCTTGTGTAGTAGATAGGCGTGTGGCTTGGTTAATCCGTTCTTGGATGGATGAAAGATGAGGAAGGAATAATGTCTGGAGTGTCATTATATCCATCCTGATCTTGTGTTCTTCATTTCTTAGTTCCAATTGTTGAGCCATGAGCTGTTGAAGCTTGGTATACAAATTATGGACTGAATTGGGCTCTGGGGTCAACTTATTTGAGAGATCGATGATCTCTTTCTCAATTGCATCAGTTTTATTCTTAATGTCTTTAATGAATATAGAAAATGTACTGAGTTTCTAAAATAAATAAAGAATGTGCTTGAGTTGAGGGGACAACTCAGCAATGAATTTGCCAAGTTTGACTTTGCCAATAGCTAGAGCTTTCTGTACCTCTTCTATCATTTTTGCAATAAGCTCCTTGTCTTTTAGCTTGCTCAAATACTCAGATGCATCAACTCCGAATGTTTCTATTTTATTAAGGAGTTTATCCAATTGAATGTGGATGGTTACATCGGTTGACACTGTAGCTGTAGGTAGCATATCCGATAGTAGTGTCTTCACCTTTTGAAGTACTTTATTCTTCTTTTGTATGGCCATCTATTTTTCTTGTTCGGCCTTTGCTTTGCATAGTTCACCAAAATCAATGAGTGCTTGCCCCTTTAGTTTTGATATATCCACATTGGGCAATAGTATTGGTTTAGATAAATCAACTTTGAAACTATGCTTTTTCACCTTCTTCTCTTTACCTTTGGTCAGTTGGACCAAGATAATAGCTTGAGAGGCTTGCTGACCCTTGGTAGGTTGCTCGGTAGAGACAACACTTTGGTTGGTTCCTATAGCCGCTCTAGTGTCTTTTGGTGTCTCGGTACTAGATGTCTCAGCTGCAACATTTTCAGTGCTCGAAGGTGCTTGAGAGGTTTGTTCTAGAGTAGTATCTTCTCCTATTGTAGACTTGTGACCTTCGGTGCCTTGTGTTGTATCCTAAGGAGCTTCGGTAGAGACAGGTTGATTGATTGGTGGATAAGGCTGAACTTGTTCTAAAATGGATTCACTAGATACAAGTTTTGCATATGTAGTGCCTTCTATCATTTCCTGCTTCGGTTCCTCTGTATCCATGACATCTTCATCTATTTGAATGGTGTCAGCAGGGTCTTGTTTGATAGCATTAGGACCTTGCTTGGTGATATCAAGATCATTCTTAGTGACATCAACAATTTCAACTGTAGATTGTTCACCGACATCTTTGATTTTGAAGATTTCCTGCCATTTTGCTTTTGTCTCATTTTCTACGTCAATATATAGCCCATTCATCAGTTTTAAGGCTCTTTGTTTGACAAGAAATTTTGAATTGTAGGTTGTCAAATGTTCCTTTATTTCGGCTACTGACATATCAAGAAATAGATGGACTAGACTTCTTTCTCTGATTTGTTTCTCTGAGTCCATTGCATACTTCCACCTATTATCAATATGCAAGTAAAGTTCATTTGGAAGTGACTTTACTAGTTCCAATGGAGCTAACCGGAACTTTAGAAGTGTGCAGATGATAGCTTCTTCGAATTGTCCCTTCTCATCATTATTTCTAGTTTCATACTTGACATATCTAAATGAACCAAATCTGCCATATTCTTTCAGATTGGCATAGAAGTTTTCAACACTATGTAAATTTACCTTCTTGCTCTTGACAATCTGGAATTTGTTTGCATCTTTAGATTCTATATCACTAGACTCTTTTGCCAAAACGAGTCTCCGAGTAGATTTCTTGTATGTCATTGCTACCTTAGGAGTAGTAACACTCTTTTGTTTCTTACTCGTTGATGCTATAGATGCTCTTGTATTAGGTCTCTTTGTAGGAGGAGTCGGTAGGGCCTTTGAAGTGTCCTATTTCTTTCTTTTTAACACTTTACCCTTAGGCAATTCGGTGCTCAGTGTTATAGCTACCTCTTGAGCTTCTAATTCCTCTTCGGTGATGGCAAGAGTGCCTTTGATAGGTGTGGAGGAAGAATCTTCTCCGAATTTCTTTGTTAAAACCTTTATCATCTTTGTTGTTTTTCTTGTAGCTTTGGGTACTACAATGCTCATTTTTACTTTTCCCTTCACTTCTTCATAGGTTCCAAACCTCAGCTCGGTAGCATGCCTTGGTAATGTAAGAAATGCATCAATTTTCTATTGTGTGATGTCAAAGTCAATCTTGTAACCCATAGGTGGCAAAGATTGAGTTCTTGGCTCCACAACATTCACATAACAGTAATCAGTGTCTACCTCAAAGCATATGTCATCTTTATATTTCTCCACTAGCTAATGTGGAATCCGGTACCTATTGTGCATTTTCTCTTGAAATTTACTGAAGTAATCATCCATTATATCATTGAAATTATCACCTAGCTTCTTGATGAAGTCATTAATCTAATGGGTGATTGGTCGATGTAGCTCCCAAACTACTTTACCGACTGATGGAAAGAATTTTTCAAACCAGAAAAACATGCATACAAGAAGTGAACCAAACTTTAATGTATTTGCTGAGTTGTTCTTCTTTGGCTTCCTTATTGTGTTCAGATTCCCAAACAAGTTCTTTAGTAACACTTCACATAAGTCAATTTTCATCCCCTTTTTCACAATTTTATAAGCTATGTCAACTACTGCACAGGGTACACTGTTTTCCCTTGCTGATTGGAAGAAACAGTAACGAATTACTCTAATGGCAAACTTAAGTTCTGCATCAGTGACATTGTTTAGTTTCAGTCCTCTGTAATCAGATTCTACTCTGGTTAAACTAATCAATTCCTTCTGTGATATCATCTTTTGAGCTCGTGCATGATCATAAATAGGGTAACTAGTGATCACATGAATGATTTCCTTGGTGATTTTAAATGGTTGCCCTTCTAGCCACATGAAATCATCATGAACTCTGCTCAGAACAAACTTGACCCATTGGGTCTTGAACACACGAGGATAGGTTAGGGCTTTAGTCAATCCTCTAATTTTGATGTGTTCATAATTTCTATTTAATACACCATCGGTACATATTTCATTATAGGTGTCTCTTATTTCAACATGACCGAGTTCTTCAACACGACATTTGGTGAAGAATCTCACATCTTCGACTAACAAGACTCGATCCAAGATGAGTGAAAAGGTGGTTTTGTCATCCGGTTTAGAGGCGACTTTAGGAGTCAAAGAGTATTTTAGTGGGGGCTTCTCTACATTCTTGACAACTATGGGATTTTGGATCTTGGGCACCATTGAAGATTTCAGGTAAAAACTAGTAAAGAGTCCTTAGGGTTTCAGAATTTCAAACGACAGACACTTCACACTCAGCAGATAATAATAATTTGATAAGATTGGTAAGCTAGCTTAACAGTGTGATGAGATTTGATGTAAATACCTTGAATTCACTTTGAATGAGGTTAGATCACCTTGGAATCACTCTGCTCTACTCTTTCGAAAACTTGGTAAGTGTAAATGACCATGAAAATACTTTTAAGTACACAAAATACCTTATCGGGCTCTGTGCAGGTTAGGTCAAAAATATTAAATGTAGTTGGTTCACCTTTAACCAATTTACTCTATTTTTTTGTTTTAACCAAGTAACCAAATTTCCTTCATTTACCGACTTGATAGGCTTCCTGTATTCACCGACTTGAGAGGTTTCCTCTAAAGTACTTTTGATAGAATTTCAAACTTACTAATGCATCTTAACTATGTAGATTTTGAATTTAGTACATAATAGAATAGGAACTGTTATGATTTTAACCTTCACAGAATGCAGTCCCTTAATACCTTTACTGATTAATTTGGAATAGGTGCACCTAACCTGGTAGGTAAGGTGCTTTCTTCATTTGACACAATTTCCTTCTTTTTCCAAATCATTTGTAATTTGCCTTTTATTTCTTCAGTGTCTCCTCTAGGTTGATCTCTACAATCTCCAGCCAAGTGTCCAACTTTGTGACAATAAAAACATGTCATACCAGGATTTCTCCATGATCTTCGGTTGTTCATTCCAAACCTTATAAAATAGTTAGCACTAATATGTCCATATCTTCCACAACATTCACACCATATCCTTGTATTGTAATCCCATGGTACTGCTGCATATTATCGGTAAGGATCTGTGTGAGTTCGGTAACCTCTAGTGTTTTCTCGGTGTGTAGACCACATGTAGTTCTTTTGCTTAAGCTAGCACTTCTCAGTACTATGCCCATATCTATTGCAGTTTCTACAAAACCCTTTATATTTTGCCTTCTGATAGTTGTTAACAAACTTTGTCCTACATTGGTTAAATGTGTGACCATATTTATTGCAATTGTAACAATAACCATTGGACTTGGTGACATTTGGTTGCTTACCTTTTCTGATTTGGCACATGTTGGCAGTATGACCTTGATTTCCATAGTAGTAGCAAATAGGCTTCTTTCTTTTGATGTTATTCCTGTTTCCAGCTTGCTTTGATAATTCCCCTCTCTCGGTAGAGTCTTTTCTTTTGTAACCGAGTCCTGCATCTTTGTTCGGTCTTCTTGTATTCAATTGCTCATCCAACATCTTTGATGCTTCATAACTCTTCTTCAATGTTTCTTTGGATTTATTCTCTATTTCAAGTTCATCGGTCAACCTTGATACTTCAAGTTTCAATGCTTGATTTTCATCATTCTTTAGAATTGCTTCATGATGTACATAACCTAGTTGATCTGTCATATTTTGTTGAATCCCAGTCAACCTTATGATTTCATCATTTTTATCAGATACTAAGACTTCAAGTTGTTGTTTCTCTCTTTGTAGATCTCTTATTTTATCCTCAGCTATTCTTAATGCATCTAGATTTTCAGTCATTTGTGTGCTGAAATGTTCATGTTCTCTTTTCATTTCTTTTAGTTGATCAGCCAGTGCTTTTTTCATTTCTTTCAATACTCTAATCATTTCTTCTTCTTACTTTCAGAGATTTTTGCATTTCCCTTTGCATGTCTACAATCACTTGATTAGCATGATCCAGCTCTTCTTGCAGATACACAATCCTTCGAGATTGTTTGTAGCCTTCCATTGATAAGATCTTTCTCTTTAGGTAGTTAAACTCTTTTCCAAGATTCAAGCTCTAATACCAATTGTTAGGCCCAATATGGAAAGTTAATGTATTGAGAGGGGAGGGGTGAATCAGTACTCCAAAACTTTTCTTGAATAATAACTTTACTGTTATGCATCAACAGAATAGTGCAGTAACATAAAATAAAGTTAAAACAAATAGATAACAATCATACATTATTCACTCCATAACACATATATTTTGGTTACACAGAAACTCTTGGTTAGAGAGAAAAACTGTGGTGGGGATGGCACCCACAACTTCACTACTGTAATAATAAAGAGTGCTCGGTTAGAGCTACATATTAGCTATTTCTGATAGCTTACCCTGTTAGGAGTAACAAGATCTATTAGATCTACCTTGCTAAAGGATTTTACAACATTTATTCTAAATGTTGCACCTGGTTAGAGGCTTTACAATTTATAGACTTGATTAGAGTCTTTTACCCTGTTAAAGGTTTCTCTTACAACTTCACAATATTACAATAAAATCATTACAAATATCTGCAACTTTACATCTGAAATGTTATAGCAGATTCTATGTGCTCAGAATAGATTACCTGGCTTATAGCATACCTCGGTAACCCATTTAGTAACTCGGTAAACCTTTCTGTTTATTCTATTCTTTGACTGTTCTTTGAAAACCTTCTCAGTGACCTCAGTGTCTCTATAACAGTCTTCTTACACTCATGCACACACCTTTAACTCTTAACTCATGTTGTATAAATAGATCCCTTAAGACGGTGATCTAATTCATTGCTTCGATCTTACAAACATGATTCCTCGAATGAATAACTATATTAAATATTTCATTGGTTAGATTGATCTCAAAATCATACACAATCTTCTAGTGCAATTTTCAATGTGATAACAGTTAGATGTGCCTTGATCTTGTAACACATTTTCATATAAATGTCCAGGTTCAATGAATCTGGTAACATGTTTCACTCGGTGTGTCATCTTTGTTTCTCAGCAGACATAAAAAGATACACGGTAGACAACTCGGTGTATACTGCATTATGTGTTTGCTTTCTTCTGTAACCGACTAGACTGTGCATACCGACTTCTCTGTGTATACCGACTACATGATTCGGTAGTGTTAACCGACTAGAGTATATAGTATGAATTTGAATATAAAAACTAATGGCAACTTGATAAGTAGTAACATACCACCCCTATCAAAATCATCACATTTTGTGGTGAAGTGTAGCCTTGGTTGGGAATTTGTTGTTGTGATAGTTTTCTCCTGCTTGTTGTGTTTGCATGTGTGTAACCTGTCTAGGGTTTGGTTCTCCAAACTCGGGGTGGCTTCTAGTAAGCCTAGGCTGGGAGGTGAGCACTCCATGGTCATAGCCTATGATTTATTTGCAGGTTGTTTGGAAGAAAAAAAAAGGACAAGTAGAAGTTGCTGGATTTATTTGTTTGCAGAAAAGATTTGGAAATGGAATATTTTATATCTAAAGTTGTAGCAATGTAAAGGGAAACTAAATGTTATACCTATTTCGAAAGGAAATGTATCTATTATTTTTAAGGTCCTCATTTAATAGAAATGAGAGATCCATTTGTAAAGTTGACTACAGTGTCTTTTAAATATGCTTTAAAGAAATGTAATATTTTATTTCACTATACTACAAAAAAAAGGAATGAGTATTTCTGGATTTAGTTCCTATAGTTTTGAAAATAATATTTGTTGTGTATATGATATTTTGAAAAGCAAGAAATTTATTTTATCCCTTTTTGCATTTAAAAAAAAAAAACTTGAAAAGAATGAAATAGATTAGCATGTATGTAGTAGGCTGGAAAGAAAACATTTAGATCTATTTATGGAAGTGCAAATATAGTTTATTTAAATCTGTTATTTTATGTATTCGCAGATAATAAATTTAAAAATCATCATAGCTATCTCTAAGGTTAAATTCCAATGATTTTAGATTAATATAGTTGCTGTTGAAATTTATTTAAATTCTATCATTTACTTATTTGCAGAAATTAAATCTATAGTTAAATAGTCTATCTCTGATTTATGGTATTTAAAATAAGAAAAAAAAAATACATTGATTTAAATCAGAATATTTTAATCAATCTATTTAAAAAGTTAAAAAAAAAAAATAATATCTATATTTTTGCATAGTAGACTTAACCTGGTTTTCAAATGCATCTAATATATATATATATACATATATATATATATACATATATATATATATACATATATATATATATACATATATATATATATACATATATATATATATATACATATATATAAATACTACATTTATATATTTAAAAATGTGTTTATATATGTAATATATATATATATATTATAAATAAAATAAATTAAAAAATAAATAAATAAATAAACGAATAAAAAAAAAAGAAACCAGGGTTTTTTTGGGGTGGGGGAAAGGCCGAACCCACTGTATT
Source organism: Cryptomeria japonica (assembly GCF_030272615.1). NCBI lineage: Eukaryota > Viridiplantae > Streptophyta > Pinopsida > Cupressales > Cupressaceae > Cryptomeria > Cryptomeria japonica. Next base: position 614,301,799 of record NC_081414.1, on the reverse strand, counting down.
CACAGTGGTCCGGCGGCAGCTCAGGCTGCCACTGTGGCTCCACACAGTGGATGGCACGAAGGCCGCCACTGTGGGAAACCACAGTGGTGGTCGGGGCCTCCCACTGCTGGTAACCGCAGTGGAAGGGCTCGGCCATCACTGTGTATTCCCATAGTGGGCGGCGCCCGGTTGCCACTGTGGGGATACCCAGTGGTGCCCGGGAAGGCCCCTGCCCGACTCTCCTCCAACCCGCCTCCACACCTTCACCTTCCCATACACTTCGCCGCTCTCCCTACCATTAGCCATTCGGCCCCTGCAACAAAGAGAAAATACGAAACCCTAACCCAGTATGGGTTAGGGTATTCGAAAAGTGTAAAGGCATTAAAGAATGAAAACAAATTAAAAAGGGCATTTTTATAATAATAAAGTTAGGGTTTTCATGAGTTATTTGTTAATGATGTATGTTTAAAAAAAAAGGGCGATTAATCTCACATATAAATATACAGGTGCTTAATATATATATATATATATATATACATATATATATATATATATATATTTATATATAGTTTTATACTATGGATGTATAAATTTGAATTTAATTTAATTGGTTTACTTAACATTCATAATTTATATATGTTACATAAACAATTAAATATGAAGTCTTAAATTTTATATTATATTGGAGTTCATCATTTAGGAAATTTAATTTCTATTGGTAGTTATTTGACTATAGGGAATATTTTTAGTCCACCTAGATATAGGTTGTTGAGATTAAACTTTATAGATCAAATTTCGTTACGAATTTAATTGACCCTTTAGTCGATTTAGTTGATCACATTTTAATTATTGATTAAAATAAACTTTAGACATTATAAACTAAGTGCTAGGACTAATTTATTCAATTAAAAAAAAACAATTAATATTTTTTGGAGATTAATTTTATCTACATCAATTAATTGACTAAAGTAATTTATTGATTAAAATCGATGAGATAATATATAATTCTTTTAGTATTTCGCATTTATTTAAATTATTTTCACTTTCTTAAGTTAGTGGTTGAGTTAACTCGAAACATAGTTAAGACAAAACTAGTTAGTGTGTTTCGTGTACACAAATTTAATGTTATAGGTTGTTATTTTACAAAAAAAAATTTATCCCGTTCATGCCCAAAAGTTTGGGCATGACACATTACCCTGCCTATGATTCTCCCAAGTCCCAGGCAGTCTGTTCTATTATTGGATATGACTCATCTTGTTATAGCCACATTTTCTCTTACCTGTGTGACCAAGTCGTCCTTGCTAATCTTTCCCAAAATGAAAAAAGGAACCTAATCCGAAATGCGTCATGGTACGTCATCGTTGCTAATGACCTATTTAGGTGAGGTTTAGATAATAATTTTCTTAGATGTCTAGAAACTGAGGAGTCTCAATGCGCATTATCTGAAGTTCATGAAGGTGTTTGTGGATCTCATTCGAATAGTTTGACTTTAGCATGCAAACTACTAAGGGCTGGCTACTACTGGCCAGACATGGAGAAGGAAGCTATACAATTTGCTAAAACTTGTTAAAAGTGTCAGTTGCATGGGCACCTTATACACGCTCTAGCAAGGGATCTCATACCCTTTGTGACACACTGGCCCTCCAATAGTGGGCGTTCGATCTGATAGGCCAAATTTATCCTGTGTCATCTAATGGACATAAATTTATTATCACTACCACTAAGTACTTCACTAAGTGGGTAGAAGCAGTTCCACTCATCAAGGCAACCAAAAAACAAGTAGCTTTGTTTATTCTTAACTATATCATCTGCAGATATGGTATACCTTCATCAATTATAACACACAATGGAGGATAGTTTAAGAACAAAGATCTAGATGAACTCTGTGAGAAGTTTAAAATCAAACAACACTGGTCCTCAGTATATTACCCTCAAGGTAATGGACAAGTAGAGGCATCTAACAAAAACCTACTGACTGTCTTGCACAAAATAGTGAACAAATTTGGGAAGGATTGGCATCTGCAGCTCAATCCTGCACTGTGGGCTTATAGAACAAGTATCAGAACACCTACTGGGGCTACACCTTTTTCTTTGGTGTATGGGTCCGAAGCAGTATTACCCATTGAAGTAGAAATACCATCTCTAAGAGTTTCCTTGCAAGGTCTTGTTACTGATGAAGACTATAGAATATCTAGATTGCAAGAGCTCGAATTGTTGGATGAGCATCGGCAAGTGGTGTTTGATCATCTCAAAGTGTATCAAAAGAGAATGTCTAGAGGATATAACAAGAAAGTTCAACACTGAGAATTTTAGGTTGGTGACTTAGTTCTAAGAGAGAATCCTAAAAATTAACAGTTTCGAGATAACAAAGGGAAGTTTGAACCCAACTAGCTGGGTCCCTATATCGTTACTGCAACTTGTGGCTCTGGTGCCTATGAACTCTCAACATCAGAAGGAGAACAGCTCCGCAAACAGATCAATACCATCCATCTGAATAAATTCTTCACCTAAATTAAAAATCAGAAAATGTCCTGAAGAAATCATAAAAACCAGAAAATGTCTTGAAGAAATCATAAAAATCAGAAAAAGTCTTGAAGAAATCAAAAAAAAAAAAAAAGAAAAAAAAAAGGAAAAAAGAGAGAAAATGCCCTCGTAAACAGGCACCTTGGTAAAAAAAAAATATATATGAATCTCTGCCAAACAGGTGAAAACCTGGTAAACAGGTGCCTCTTGTACTCAAGGGCTCCATCTATCAACGCAATGTTGGCATTCTCGCTTTCCTGCATATTTGCTTTTGCTTGTATATATTTTAGTCACTTTTGTGACATTCTAGTTCATTGGAACCTTCATGGCTTGAAACCGATCAATGTCCTAGTCTTAGGTAATCAACATAGCACATTACATGTCCTAAGCAGTGTCAACCAAGTCAACCTTATGTCAGTGAAACCTGGTCATCCACTCTGAGTCAATTACCTGTCTCCCGACTATTGAAGAGTTTTATCACTGAGTGAACAGGCAAAACAAAATGGAAAACAATCACTAAAATGTTTGAGATATGCATGAAATTTTCTTTGTGTGCTGTCTTTTATACTGGTTTTAGATTATTATCCCTCTGAGTAACTCGAGGAAGTCTATCTTGACTAAGAGGAGCAAGGATTGGGGGCATAATATTTTCTTCGTTTTCTGCTTGTAGGAATGATTATGATGATCTGAAAACATCTAAATTAGTTGGGTGTCTATGATAAGAGCCTTCACATCAAGGTGAAATCGCCTCACATACCTCAACTCCACTTATTTTAATGCTATAGAGAGGTTCCCATCATTTCTTTGTCTATTTTGAGGGCATTTCTTTATTGTGCAATTCAGGTCCATACGTAATTTGTCCAAGGATATGACTGAAAAATGGGTCATTGTGAACAAGATAATTAATATTGCACATGAAAAGAAATGAATTCTATTTTTCCTGCTATAATTGTAAAACACTCAATGATGAAAATTAAGTTGTTCAAATCCAATGACTAGGTTTAGGTTGCATCTCATTTTGCATTTCATTCTGCATTTTGTGAATTTGGAGTGATTTTGGTATAGTAACAATGCTTTCTCTTTATCTTTTGAATGAGAGTTGGAGCATCATCATTTCTTCACTAAGTAGTCTCTTTTCATCATTTCTGCGATTGAGTACACTTGTGTTTTGAGATGTTAGCTGCATACATGAGCATTTAATATAGATTCATACATTTATTATCATTCATTTGCATTCATATTATTGCATATAAAAATGAAAACATTGCATCATTCACTATTACTCATTTACATCCATATTATTGCATAGAAAAATGAAGTAAAATTGCATTACTCATTCTAGTTACTCATTTCCATCATCATTTATTTACATATGAAAAGAAACAAAAATAGACATCCATGATCATTTACATTACATTCATTCATGCTGAAAAGAAATGCATACATATAGAATAAAGCATATAAAAGACATCTCATAAGTGAATCAACACAAGTACGATGAAGTCAAATTGGATCTCGTATATATATATCATGTCAAGTCTAAGGTACAAAATGATGTCAAAAGACATATACGAACTCCCATCAGAGCAAGAATTGTATAGGCTACAAAAAATGGGTATGTCTACAAAAAATATCCGAGCTACAAAAAGAAATCATCTAACTAGCACCCTCTCCCTCATCGCTTGGTGGTGGAGGAGGAGCCTAATGTTTGGGATCCTGATGAGGTGCCTGCGCTCCCTTTGACCGTGCCATGTACTGTGAGTAGGGTATCACCTGCTAAGCAATAGGAACTACGACACTATATGCAGCCACATAGTAAGATGCCCTACTAGACTGGTGAAGGACCTCCTATCGCAGGGGATCTATCTCTGCTCTCATCTCCACTCTCAGTGTTGCAATCTGACGATCATGCTCAGTCCTCACCTCGGTGATCTGGCAATCATGCTCAGTCCTCATCTCGGCTAGCTACCGGTCTTGCTCCACCAGTTGAGTTTGAGCCACTAGCAACTGTGACTACAGCTCTACAAGACATGCCCTCATCGACCGTCCAACATCTGTCCCCTGCTCTCTCACAGGCTCTCCACCCCCATCTCCACCTCCATCTCCACCTCCACCTTGCTCCTCTCTCCATTGCTGAACCTGCCTAGGTGCTGCTGGAGCCTCCTCTGTCCCACCCAATCTCACACCCACTCCTCCTAGGGATCCACCCTCACCCCTCTGTTGTCCTCCCTCAGCTGTCACCCTGCTACTGATAGCATCTGGATCACCACTACCTCATCATGGAGCCTCAGCTCTCTATGCCTGACCCTACCTTTGGCCCTGTCTCTATGCCAGTGCGGGGGAATCATCCTCAACATCCCCAATCTAAGGAGCCTTCTCACCTGGATCTGTAAAACGTTGGAACAGATGCTGCTGAAAATGATCTCTATACTAGGGCAATACCACCACATCCATTACATCATCCAAGTAATCCCACCTCAGATGGTGTAACCCTGTCAACTCCTGCATCGCCAAAGCATATGACAACCATGGAGACCATCTCTATCTCTCCTTGTCAGCATACCAAGCATAAGCTGTATACTCCTATGAGATCCCCTGAGGTCGGCCATACTGCCTCATCACCCAAGAAATGACGAATCACTCCACAATGGTTTGTGACCTCCCAATCAATGGGCGTGTAACAAACAAGTCCCTACAAACTAGCCGCTAGTCATCCCACAACTCCAAACCTCTATATGGTCTCCACAGGATGGCTATTAGGTCATCAAGCTGTTGTCTCTAGAAATCTGTCTTGCCCAGATGGGGCTGTGTAATATATCCAGCATACCTATAAATGATCAACTACCCAAGCTACTATTGGCCGACACATGAGAATGTGCTCTCATGCCCACACCTACAAAATATATACACCGGCGGCCATGCTCTGCCCATCTCTATACACGATCTCATGCATCTCTCAATACATGTGGGACAATAAAAAAGAGCCCCAGCAGAGTCTTTGAGGGGTCTCTATCAACCTCTCTAACATCCGGCCCCATCCGCACTGGAAGCCCTGCTGCCCTCTGTCTGGCATAAGAAAATAGCCTATGAATCCTGCTAGGACGCATGCTAGAGGATACTCCTCACTGTACCTACTCATAAGAATATCCCAACTCATGGACTGAGTCAAAATATCAGGATCCCTAAAGACATGCCTAACTGCCTGCAATCCTGGAAGGTGCCCTGAATCATAATCTACCTTATCCCCAGCAAAAGGGATATGGAGGATCCTATATACATCCTTAAGAGTGATAGTCAACTCCCCCACTGATAGATGAAATGTGTTATGCTCCAAATGAAAATGATCTACCAATGCTGTGAGCATTTCTTGACTCACACGGATATCAGGTAATCCCAACAGATGAGTCAAGTTGCACAAATCAACATGAGCCTGCTCAACCTTCGATAAATGTCGCACCAATGCCATGGTAGGAGGATACACACATCTAAATAACATAGGAGGTAATCGATCCTGCAAAAAAAAAACCCAACAACAAAGCATCAGAAAACATTCCAAATGAGCCTACAAGAGAAGTAAAACATCACGCAAGTCCAACTAAGTCAAAGGCAAAATCAAATTTTCACGTTTACGCATTCAAAAATGTTCACTGTTACCTGAACGACAAATCACAAAGAAGTAGATGTTAGGCCCAATATGGAAAGCTAATGTACTAAGAGGGGAGGGGTGAATCAGTACTTCAAAATATTTCTTCAACAATATCTTTACTGTTATGCATAAATCGAATAGTGCAGTAACATAATATAAAACTAAAACAAATAGATAACAATCATACATGATTCACTCCATAACACATATATTTTGATTATGTAGAAACTCTTGGTTAGAGAGAAAAACTGTGGTGGGGATGGCACCCACAACTTCACTACTACAATAATAAAGAGTGCTCGGTTAGAGCTACATGTTTAGCTATTTCTGATAGCTTACCCTATTAGGAGTAACAAGATCTATTAGATCTACCTTGCTAATGGATTTTACAACACCTCATCTAAATGCTGCACCTGGTTAGAGGCTTTATAATTTATAGACTTGATTAGAGTCTTTTACCCTATTAAAAGTTTCTCTTACAACTTCAAAATATTATAATAAAATCATTACAAATATCTGCAACTTTACATCTGGAATGTTATAGCAGATTCTATGTGCTCAGAATAAGTTACCTTGCTTATAGCATACCTCAGTAACCCATATAGTAACTCGATAAACCCTTCTGTTTACTCTGTTCTTCGACAATTCTATGAAAACCTTCTCGGTGACCTCTGTGTCTCTGTAATAGTCTTCTTACACTCATGCACACACCTTTAACTCTTAACTCATGCTGTATAAATAGATTTATTATGATGGTAATCCAATTTATTGCTTCGATCTTACAAACATGATTTATTGAATGAATAATTATGCAAAATATTTCATTGGTTAGATAACCTTAAAATCATACACAATCTTTAAGTGCAATTTCCAATGTGATAATGGTTAGATGTGCCTCGATCTTGTAACACGTTTTCATATGCATGTCCAGGTTCAATGAATCTGGTAACACATTTCACTCGGTGTAAATCAACTCATTGTGTCATATTTGCTGCTCGGTAGACATGTAAAGATACTCGGTAGACAACTCAGTGTATACTACGTTCTGTGACTGCTTTCTTTTGCAACCGACTAGACTGTACATATCAACTGAATATTTCGGTAATAGATAACCGACTAGAGTATATAGTATAACTTTGACATAAAACTACTTTCAAAGTTATAACTCTATAATCTATATACTTGCAAAATTTGACTATACTGATAGTATATACAATAGTCAATAATAATATATCAGATACACTCCCCTTGTCAATATACTGTACATAACTCTGATTTTGCATGCTTGGAGATCTGTTCTTGTGCTTTGCTTACTGTTCTATATATTGCTCGGTTTACTGCTCTTGGATACTCTTCTTATTCTGCTCGATATACTCCCCCTATATACTATACTACAAAAACTATACCATTCTCCCAATATTCAATTAATATTGTATCACTCCCCTAGTATTGTAACATATTACTCCACAAATATAGTATCACTCCCCCTTTTTGACAAACATCAAAAACTTAATTTCCATTCGGGGGCGGTAACTGATCAAAAATGGATTTGTACTTGGTCCGGGTGTCGGTGAGAGCGATAGAGAGTGCATCCTTTACACTGTCCATTAAAGAATTATGTGCTTGAATATTAGCCAATAGTGATATTAAGCCATCTAAAGTGCTTCCCTCTTGAGTAGTAGATAAATGTGTGGCTCGGTTGATCTGTTCGTGGACTGATGAAAGATGAGGAAGGAATAATGTTTGAAGTGTCATTATGTCCATCCTGATCTTGTGTTCTTCATTTCTTAAGTCCAATTGTTGAGCCATGAGCTGTTGTAACTTTGTATAAAAATTTTGAATTGAATTTGGCTCGGTGGTCAACTTATTTGAGAGATTGATGATCTCTTTCTCAATTGCCTCTATTTTATTCTTAATGTCTTTAATGAATAAAGAAAATGTGCAAAGTTTCTAAAATAAATAATGAATGTGCTTGAGTTGAGGAGTCAACTCAGCAATAAATTTGACAAGTTTAACTTTGCCAATAGCTATAGCTTTTTGTACCTCTTCTATCATCTTGATAGTGAGCTCTTTATCTTTCAGCTTGCTCAAATACTCTGATTCATCTACTCTAGATGTCTCTATCTTTGTTAGGAGTTCATCTAGTTGAATGTGGATGGTTGCATCTGTTGATACTGTAGCTTCAGGTAGCATATCTATTAAAAGTGCTTTTACCTTCTGAAGTACTTTATTTTTCTTTTGAATGGCCATTTGCTTCTCTTGTTCCGCCTTTGCTTTGCACAGTTCACCGAAATCAATGAGTGCTTGCCCTTTCAATTTTGCTATGTCTACATTGGGCAACACTATGGGTTTTGACAAATCAACTTTAAAACTATGCTTCCTCACTTTCTTTTCTTTACCTTTCATTGATAGAACTAAGACAAGGGTTTGTGAGGCTTGATGACCCTTGGTAGGTTGCTTGGTAGAGGCAACACTTTCATCGGTTCCTTTAGCCTCTGTAGAGTCCTTCGGTGTCTCGGTACTTGGTGTCTCGGTTGCAACATTTTCAGTGCCAGAAGGTGCTTGAGAGGTCTATGCTTGACTAGTACCTTCTCCTGTTGCAGACTTGTGACCTTTGGTACCTTGATCTGTATCTTGAGGAGTTTCAGTTGAGACAGGTTGCTTGACCGGTGGATAAGGCTGATCTTGTTCCAAAATGGATTCACTAGACACAAGTTTTGCATATGCAGTGCCTTCTATCATTTCCTATTTTGGTGCCTCTGTATCCATGACATCTTCATCTATTTGAATGGTGTCAGCAGGATCTTGTTCGGTAGCATCAGGACCTTTCTCAGTGACATCAGGATCATGCTCGGTGACATCAACAATTTCAACTGTAGCTTGCTCACTGGCATCCTTGATTTTGAAGATTTCATGCCACTTTGCTTTTGTCTCATTTTCTACTTCAATATATAGTCCATTCATCAGTTTTAAGGCTCTCTATTTGACAAGAAACTTTGAATTGTAGGTTGTCAGGTGTTCCTTTATTTCAGCTACTGACATATTAGGAAAGAGATGGAATATACTTCTTTCTCTAATTTGTTTCTCTGAGTCCATTGCATACTTCCACCTATTATCAATATGCAGATACAATTCATTTGGAAGTGACTTAGCTAGTTCTAATGGAGCTAGCCAAAACTTTCGAAGTGTGCAGATGACAACTTCTTCAATTTGTCTCTTTTCATCATTGTTCCTGGTTTCATACTTGACATATCTAAATCCTCCAAATCCACCATATTCTTTTAGATTAGCACATAAGTTTTCAACACTATGTATATTTACCTTCTTGCTCTTGACAATCTGAAATTTGCTTGCATCTTCTGATTCAGTATCACTAGACTCTTTTGCCAAAATGAGTCTCTGAGTAGATTTCTTGTATGTCTTTGTTACCTTGGGAACAATAACATTCTTTGTCTTCTTACTCAGTGAAGCTGTAGATGCTCTAGTGTTAGGTCATTTTACTGGAGGTGGAGTCGGTGAGACTTTTGATGTGTCTTGTTTCTTTCTCTTTAACACTTTACCCTTAGGCAATTTAGTGCTCAGTGTTATAGCTACCTCTTGGGCTTTAGATTCCTCTTTGGTAATGGCATTGGTGCCTTTGATAGGTGTAGAGGAAGAGTCTTCTCCGAATTTTTCAGACAATGCTTTAATCATCTTTGTTGCCTTTCTTGTAGCTTTGGGTATTACAATATTCATCTTTACCTTTTCCTTTACTTCCTCATAGGTACCATACCTCATCTCGGTAGCATGTCTGGGCAATGTAAGAAATGCATCAATTTGTTGTTTTGTGATGTCAAAATCAATCTCGTAACCCATTGGTGACAAAGATTGAGTCCTCAGTTCCATAGCATTCACATAATAGTAATCAGTGTCAACTTCAAAACATATATCATTTTTGTATTTCTCTACTAGCTGGGGTGGAATCCTATATCTGTTATGCATTTTCTCTTGAAATTTACTAAAGTAATCATCCATGATATCATTGAAATTATCACCTAACTTCTTAATGAAGTCATTAATCTGATGGGTGATAGGTCGGTGTAGCTCCCAAACAACTTTACCGACTGATGGAAATAATTTTTCAAAGTAGAAAAACATGCATACCAGTAGTGATCCAAACTTTAGAGTATTAGCCGAGTTGTTCTTCTTTGGCTTCTTGATGGTGTTCATATTTTCAAATAGGTTCTTCAACTATACCTCGCATAGGTCAATTTTCATTCCCTTTTTCATAATTTTGTAAGCCAAGTCTACTGCTGCACAGGGAACACTGTTTTCCCTTGCTGATTGGAAGAAACAGTAGCCCATTACTCTAATGGCAAATTTTAGTTCTTCATCAGTGACATTATTCAGTTTCAATCCTCTGTAATCAGATTCCACTCCAATTAAACTGATCAATTCCTTTTGTGATATCATCTTCTGGGCTCGGGAAAGATCATAGATAAGGTAATCAGTAGTCAGATGAATGATTTCCTTAGTAATCTTAAATGGTTGTTCTTATAGCCACATGAAATCATCGTGAACTCTGCTCAGAACAAACTTGATCCACTAGGGTTTGAACACACGAGGATAGGTTAGGGCTTCAGTTAATCCCTTGATCTTGATGTGCTCATACTTGCTGCTCAATATACCATTGGTACATAGCTCATCATAGACGTCTCTGATTTCCACATGACCGAGTTCTTCAACACGATATTTGGTGAAGAATCTCACATCTTCGATTAACAACATTCTGTCCAGGATGAGTGAAAAGGCGGTTTTGTCATCCGGTTCAGAAGCGACTTTGGGGGTCAAAGAGTATTTCAATGAGGGCTTCTCTACATTCTTGACAACTATGGGATTTTGGATCTTGGGCGCCATTGAAGATTTCAGATAAAAAACTAACAAAGAGTCCTTAGGGTTTCAGGATTTTAAATGAAAGACGCTTTATACTTAGCAGATAATGGCAACTAGATACACTTGATAAACCAGCTTAACAATGTGTTGAGGTTTCATGTAAATACCTTGAATTTCCTTTGTAGGAGGTTTGATCGCCTTTGAATCGCTTGCTCTACTTTCTCAAAAACTTGGTAAGTGTAAATGACCATGGAAATGCTTTTAAGTACACAAAATACCTTATCGAGCTCCATGTAGATTAGGTCAAAACATTAAATGCACTTGGTTCCTCTGTAACTAATTTACTCTCCTTTTTCATTTTAACCAAGTAACCAAACTTCCTTCATTCACTGACTTGACTGGCTTCCTGTATTCACCGACTTGACAGGTTTCCTGTAAAGTACTTCAAAAGACTTTGATAGAATTTCAAACTTACTATTACATCTTAACTATGCAGATTTTGAATTAAGTACATAATAGAATAGAAACTGTTAAGATTTTAACCTTCAGAGAATGCAGTCCCTTAATACCTTTGCTGATTAATTTGGAATAGGTGCACCTAACTCGGTAGGTAAGGTGCTTTCTTCATTTGACACAATTTCCTTCTTTTTCCAAATCATCTTTAATTTTTCTTTTATTTTTTCAGTGTCTTTTCTAGTTTGTTCTCTGCAATCTCCAGCTAAGTGTCCCACTTTGTGACAATGAAAACATGTCATACCAGGATTTCTCCATGATCTTCGGTTGAACATCCCAAACCTTATAAAACAGTTAGCACTAATATGTCCATATCTTCCACAGCATTCACACCATATCCTTGTATTGTAATCCCATGATACTACAGAATATTGTCAGTAAGGATCTGTGTGAGTTCGGTAACCTCTAGCATTTTCTCGATGTGCATACCACATATAGTTCTTTTGCTTAAACTAGCACTTCTCAGTACTATGTCCATATCTATTGCAGTTTTTACAAAACCCTTTGAATTTTGCCTTCTCATAATTGTTAACAGACTCCTACATTGATTAGATGTGTGACCATATTTATTGCAATTGTAATAATAACCAGTGGACTTAATGGCATTCGGTTGCTTACCTTTTCTGATTTGGCATATATTAGCAGTGTGACCTTGATTTCCACAGTAGTTGCAAATAGGCTTCTTTCTTTTGATGTTATTCTTCTTCCCAGCTTTCTTTGATGATTCTCCTCTCTCGGTAGTATGAGTTCCTTTCTCGGTAGAGTCTTTTCCTTTGTAACCGAGTCCTGCATCTTTGTTGGGTCTTCTTGTATTCAGTTGCTAATCCAACATCTTTGATGCTTCATAGCTCTTCTTCAGTGTTTCTTTGGATTTCTTCTATGTTTCAAGTTCATCAATCAACTTTGATACTTCCAGTTTCAATGCTTGATTCTCATCATTTTTCAGAATTGCTTCATGATGTGCATAACCTAGTTGATTTGATAGGTTTTGTTGAATTCTAGTCAACCTTATGATTTCATCATTCTTATCAGATACTAAGAATTCAAGCTGTTGCTTCTCTCTTTCTAGATCTCTTACTTTATCTCAGCTATTCTCAATGCATCAAGATTTTCAGTCATCTATGTGCTGAAATGTTCATGTTCTCTTTTCATTGCTTTTAGTTGATCAGCCAGTGCTTTGTTCTTTTCTTTCAATACTCCAATCGTTTCTTCAGTCTCTTTAGATATACTATTCTCAGATGATGTCTCAATTTGTTCCACTAACTCTTGAGAGTCCTGCAAACCGTCAGATAATCTTCTTCTCACTTTCAAAGATTTTTGCATTTGCCTTTGCATGTCTGCAATCACTTGATTAGCATGATCCAACTCTTCTTGTAGATACACAATCCTCCGAGATTGTTTATAGCCTTCCATTGATAATATCTTTCTCTTTAGGTAGTTAAACCCTTTTCCAAGATTCAAGCTCTGATACCAATTGTTAGGCCCAATATGGAAAGCTAATGTACTAAGAGGGGACGGGTGAATTAGTACTTCAAAACATTTCTTCAACAATATCTTTACTATTATGCATAAACCGAATAGTGCAGTAACATAATATAAAACTAAAACAAATAGATGACAATCATACATGATTCACTCCACAACACATATATTTTGATTACGCAGAAACTCTTGGTTAGAGAGAAAAACTGTGGTGGGGATGGTACCCACAACTTCACTACTGCAATAATAAAGAGTGCTCAATTAGAGCTACATGTTTAGCTATTTTTGATAGCTTACCCTGTTAGGAGTAACAAGATCTGTTAGATCTATCTTGCTAAAGGATTTTACAACACTTCATCTAAATGCTACACCTAGTTATAGGCTTTACAATTTATAGACTTGATTAGAGTCTTTTACCCTGTTAAAGGTTTATCTTACAACTTCAAAATATTACAATAAAATCATTACAAATATCTGCAACTTTAGATCTGGAATGTTATAGTAGATTCTATATGCTCAGAATAAGTTACCTTGCTTATAGCATACCTCGGTAATCCACATAGTAACTCGGTAAACCCTTTTGTTTACTCTGTTCTTCGACTGTTCTATGAAAACCTTCTCGATGACCTCTGTGTCTCTATAACAGTCTTCTTACACTCATGCACACACCTTTAACTTTTAACTCATGTTGTATAAATAGATCTCTTATGACGATGATCCAATTTATTGCTTCGATCTTACAAACACGATTTATTGAATGAATAATTATGCAAAATATTTAATTGGTTAGATAACCTCAAAATCATACATAATCTTTAAGTGCAATTTCCAATGTGTTAATGATTAGATGTGCTTCGATCTTGTAACATGTTTTCATATGCATGTCCAGGTTCAATGAATCTGGCAACATGTTTCACTCGGTGTAAATCAACTCGGTGTGTCATCTTTGCTACTTGATAGACATGTAGAGATACTCGGTAGACAGCTCGGTGTATACTACATTCTATTACTACTTTCTTCTGTAACCGACTAGACTATACATACAGACTAGAGTATATAGTATAACTTTGACATAAAACTAATGGCAATCTGATAAGTAGTAACAGCAAAATCTTGTACGAGTCAAGAATAGGTGTCGTACAACAAACCAAGCTCAAATGACAAACTTTCAGACCCCGCATGACAAAATGGTCTTTTTACAGACCTGTTGTACGACACATGGGTGGCCCTAGAACAACAAATCTAATGGTCTGAAATGACAAAACAAATTTTACCAGTTTCTTGTACAAGACAAGATCCTGTCTCACATGTTAAAACGTGACGACCGACTTCAAACATGCGGAAAACTTGCAAAACAAAAAAAAATAATTCAAAATTGGAAACACAAACAAGATTAAGATCGATCACTTACCACTGGCTCATAGTTTCGAGGTCAATCATGTCTTCTCTGGCACTCGAATCGACGCTGACGAGTAGGGACCACCATTTTTTTTGCAAAAGGCTTTTTTACTTTTCAAACTTGGAGGGTTAAAATGAATTGAAAATGACACTTTTGTCCCATATATAGCCAAAAACCTAATTTTTCAACTTGCTCTGATGCACATGAAAATTGTACCCTTAGCTAATTTGACCATTCTGATTCCATTTTCGGGATCGAAATCGATATTCGAGATCATTTTCCTAGTCAATTTCAGAATTTGGACCACTTAGCACTCTTTTCATCAAAAGCTCATTCTTTCTTCTAATTGCTCTCAATTTCAATGCTGAATCTCAAATTAATTTTTGCAAATAAACTTTGCGCTCAATTTCTCGCTAAATTTTAAAAAAACTTCCTTTGATTCAATTTGTGCTCAAACAACTTATCATCACTAAAAATTGCCTATCATCATATACCCTCGCTATCTTTCGATTTTGCTCCTGAGGGGGCATACTCGTGACCTTATGACCTCAAAGTCAAGAAAATTTTCAAATCTTCATTGAAAGTCGAGCAAAAAAAAAAAAACTTTTTCAAATAAGACCTCATCGCTAGAGGCATATCAGTTTCATCACTTCATATCAAACTAATATTTGTCTTTTATCTGAATCAATCTCTTAACGTTAAAGAGTTTCTTTGATCACACTAAATCTAAGCAGGTGTTCAGTATTCGTTTCTTGATCAAGTTGAACAGTTTATCTTTATCGTATCTTGATCAATCAAGTTCAAGATCATTTTTTTTAATCATCACTCATTGTGTCTAGATCAATCAAGTTCTAGATCAATAAGATCCGCTTCTTGATCAATCAAGTTCAAGTTCAGTATCTTTGTTTTCTATCGTTCCTAGTTCAATCAAGTTCGGGATCGGTATCGCTTTAATCAGACTTCATTCAGCTTTGTCGCTTCGAATCAAGCTTAACACCTCACTTTTCATCTAGTTCGTGATCAATCAAGTTTAGAACTAGCGTCTCCTAGACATCAAATTTTCTTTGAACTAACGCATTGCTTGCACATTAATTCAAAGAGGGGCAAACGTAATACCCTAAAAATTGTCATCTAAACCATGGGCCCCTAATCTCGACAACGTCACCAAGGTCCTAACCAAAGGCAATTAAATCAATCTTGAGCACCCAATTAATTCTAAAATCATCAAATGTCACATGGCAAAATTAATCAATCAATATTAATTAAATATTTATATTTAATTAATTAAATCATTCCAAGAAAATCATTTTAAACAATTATCTTATTTATTTTAATTAAATATCTTTTGCATATTTAATTAAATAAATCAATTTGCAATCAAATCATTTTGAGGAATTAATTTTAATTACATAAATCAATTGAGCACAAAACTTCAAAAATGGAAATAAATCAAAAAAGGAATTAATTGACCAAGAAAGAATTAAAAAATTGAGAAAAGAAATCAATTGGAGATAATCTTGAAAAAACAAATTAAAAATTGATAAATAATCTCAGAGAAAGCAATTAAAACAATTAAATATTCAAATTGAATGAAATAGAGAATAAATAAGTTTTTTTCTGATTTAATCTTATTTTTAGTTCAATTTCCTTTAAAATTGAGAAAAGCATCCAATCACATCAATTTACCTGGATTGTGCTTCCTCTTGGAAAATCTTGACCACTCATCATCATTTGATCTTAGCCGTTGGTTTCTTTCTGAATTTTCTATAAATTCAGGCTCTCATCTATCATTCAAAGATCCTAGAGGCTAGAGAATATATTGTTATTATGCTGTTTTTGCTCTAAGTTCATTGAGAATATTGCATATTAATTATTTTATATTGATTAAATCATTTAGCTAAATATTGCTTAAATCTTGTTAGATAAATATTGCATCCATCTAGCATTCATCATGTTCATATAGATTAAATCCTTCATCTTGATGTTGTTTAGTCACTGGTATTGCTTATAATTTGAGAGCAATCATATACTCGCATCTTTAAGAAGGCAATGGGTTGATTTGTTATAGTTTATTATTCATTGATTATATCTGATTAACCATGCATGCAATGAATTAATTGAAGTGTTGTGTCTTGCAGATACAGATACAGGTCCACTTTTCACACACATAGTGTCGTGTAGGTACGGGGTACTGACTCCACCTGTCCTTCATATCGTCCCTATTCTTGCTCAATGGTGAGCGTTGTTAATCTTTGGTCATCTCTACCGATTTCAGTATGTGAGTCGTGTCTTTATGATGTTTGGTTGAGTTTGTGTGTGTTTCGTTTTGTGATTTGTTAAATCCTTCTAGTATATTAATTGTGAAATTTATTATTTTACCTTAGGGTAATTATGGATTACAGTGTATTGTCAGGAATAAATTAAATTAAGGTTAAATTAAAAAGGACCCTTATAGTATTAAAACAAAAGAACCAATTTCACCAATCTTGCTAATTAAATTAATTAACAATATATAAATCATATGGTGATTTAATGGGTGTTATGTATTTGTAGAAAAAGGTAATTTTATTTTTTGAAAATAAAATATCCTCTTGTTGACTTTTGGTCATGAGGAAATTTAAATTAAAAATGAAATTTAAATATTTTGTTTTGGGGAAAGAAATTCTATTTGAATTTAAAATTTAAAAAAAATGGATTATTGAGTGCATTGAATACAAAATTTTTGTGGGTGGGAAAATATCTTATATGCTCCAATTTTGGGGGAGCTTTTGCATTTTGGGAGAGTAATTTTGGGGAGAAATATTTTGTGTGTGGCTTTTTTTTTTTTTGGCTAAACTTGGTTGGTTGGAGATTTTGATTTTGTTGGCTGGAGGTTTGCTCAGCTCCAAATTTATGAATTTGTGTTTAAATTTTAGTTTCAAGATGAAATTTGTGAATGGTTGTTCACTGTGTTTTTGGTAAAAGATTTCATTTTTGAAGTTTTCAAATTGTTTATTAAATAGAGAATTAGTTTGTTTGTTGAGAGATTGATTTGGGGAAAAGTTTTAATCTGTTGAAATTCACCCCTCTATGTGGTTATGCTGGCAAAACTTGCCCAAATTCGGTTGCCTGAAAGTTGTTGTTTTTTAAAAAAAATTGATTGAAGTTCTCATATAATTTTTAAATATGTTTATTTGCCCAATTTTGGTTTGTTGTTAAAAAAAAAATGTTTGAATTTGGGTTTGAATTTAAGTTCATTGTTGGAAATGAGATAAAAAAAGGGGGGGGAAACTAAATTTAACGGTTATTTTTTTTTACTCGGAGATTTTCATAGTTTGTTGTGGCTGGGAGTTTATTTAAAAAAAATCTATATTAAAAAGAAAAATTGTTAAGGGGGGCATTTTGGGGGTGTCGTGGACTCCATGACCCCATGGCTAGGGAGTCGTGGCTTCCCCAAGCCATGGGGAGGGAGCCATGGTAGTGGAGGCCATGTCGTAGCCTTCCACAACCATGGGCTGTGTGGAGACCATGACATGGTCCCCATAGCCAGCGCTACAACCATGTGGGGGTTTTTTTTTTAAGTTTTTTTCTTTTTTAAATTATTTTAATTAATTAGATTATTCTATATATATATATATTCATGTTTAGTTTTTTTTTTTTATAAGTGAAAAAAATATATGTTTTGGGAAATTAAAATAGATATTTTATTTTGAAAAAAATATATATATGATTATTTTATTTTGGAAAAAGAAGAAATATTAGATTAATAAATGTATAATTATATAGTTGTAATTGTGGTATTTAATTTATAGTGCAATTGGAATTTATTTTCAGTCATGTGTGAATTGAAAACTTAATGGCTTAATTTTGTTTAAAGGGAAAAATTATCTTGTGTATATGAGTATGTTTGAAAACAAGTATTTTTGACAAGTCAACTTATGTTTGAAAACAAGTATTTTTGACAAGTCAACTTGGTTGAATGTCGACTTTGGTTTTCTAATTCAATCCCTCTTTGTGATCTTGTCTTAATTTGCTTTGAATGCATGTGTGTATTGATGAAATTTTTACTCCATGGGAGTATTTTGGTGTTGTTATGAAAAGGGACATTATCCTCGTGCCTATGTTTGTCTTTGATTGAGTGCAAGTTAATTTTGCAAGCCATTTTGGTTAAGTGTGATCTTTGACCCTTCTTGTTTTTTTAATCCTCTTTGTGGTCTTGGCATGTGAGGAGATCAAATTGTGTATTAACTCTAATTGGTTATACCCTGGTAGAAGGGATTTGAGTAACCAAGTGTATCATCTAGTATGATTGATCATCCTTTTGTGAAATTGGATTTTTGTTATGCCTTGGGGTCCTTTGGTATGTGTAGTGTCATAAGGGAGAGTGACTTTTGAGTGGGGGTCATGCCCAAAGTGGTTAGAAGGGTAACCCTTCGAAAGTTTGTTTAAGTAAGTGATAACTTAATAATATATTAGGGGGATTGGTAGTTCAAACATTAAATAAGATTAATTATGCCCCACTCATGGTTGATTGCTTGTATAGACTCGGGATGTAGTGGGAAGGCCTAGAATGGAAAACCAACAAACTTGTCCTCATGAAAGGATTGTTTGGGTCCACATGAGACTTGGATGGGGTCGGGGGTTTGGGAAAGGTTACCAGGGTAACCCAAGATGGGGGTCGGGACCTATGGAGGCCTGCTAGTGTAACCATACCAAGCTATGTGATGCCACTCTTCCCTTATGTTCACTAGTGTGCAGTCTTGTGTTGATTTTGCTTGGAGAAATATTGTGGGAGTCATATCTATATGTTTACGTTGTATGTATGTACCTGATATTCATGTTAGACAATGGGATGCTTATGACAAATTGCGAGGAATTAGTTTGTAAGTGCTCCAGTTGTTCTTTGTATTTACTCCATTCCATGTTTCAAATGGATCCTCTTTCTTCTTCTTGGATCATTCATGTATCTCCTGGACCCTATGTGGTCATATGTATTATTTTCTTTTGTATGGCTTAATGGTAGGATGTAATTGATGTAAAATCTATGTATTTTACACCTTTTATTTAATAGAATGGTCTTGCACTTGAAGCGGACCCAGAGACGTAGCCCATTAGGGGTGAACTTCATTACCAATTTGTGGTGTATGGTCTATGTGGTCATCTAGTTCCTTTCAATGTTGGATGTATGAATGGTATTATGGTTAAAATGTATAATGTAATTCAGGTGATATTAATCTTAATTGTATGTATGAAGTTATTAATTAAATGCAGTAATATGGATTATGATGAGTGTAGCTTTAGTAGCTAATGGAAGTTGTAAATATTCAATCATGCTTAGTTTAATCTCTTATGGAATTTAATTGCTATGTTCATGTGGTAATCATTCTATCATGAGTAGATTTAATCAGTCTCATTGTTAATTGGATTAATAAACCTTAATGTTCATTGGATTAATCGAGTAATCCCTGTTGAAAACCCTTTAGGGTTTAAGTTAAGTCTTCCTCTTGTGCAAATGTTATTGCAATGTTTAATTTAATGCATCTTTAAGTTCTCTTATGTTTTTAAAAAAAAATATTTGCACTCTTTTCAAGAGTTTTAGTTGATCCTTTAGGGTCTCTTGGTGGGGCATTACAATTAACATGATATAGTGTACAAATGATCCTTTCTTATATAGGCAAGATGACAAGATAGGATTACAAATACCCTCGATACAAACATTAAATGCATGATACATAATGATAAATGCCTAAAAAAATATTAAATAATGAGTTATGATTCATATCTTCTAGAATGCCACCAAGGATAACTAATATGATCCTATGAAAAATATTAAATGGAAAATTATATAAAGAAAATTTGTGACAACTAGCTTAAATGCAAGCTAGATTCTAAGTAGATTTAACATAGGAATAGGTTCTAACTATAAACTAGTTAGGATTTAACCTCATTCTCACCAACACACTCCCTTAAGTTCAACTTAGGAAGTAAAATTATTATGCAAATGATGCAAGACTAATATGAAGATACCATAATGGAATAATCAAGAATACATAATGAAGTTGCACATACTTTAGATTATCAACTAAAAAGCATGCCTTCCACAAGAGAAATTTGTAGCATGAGCTTGCATGAACATGTCATTGAAATGCTACAAAAGATTATTCAATTGATATATTACAATGTGCAAATGAGTCTTGCTTGTATAGGAAAGGTAATGAGGTAGGATTGAAACTACCATTGATACAAGGAAACTTTCTATTCAAAAATTATTTCCCTTGGCCTAGAGAGTCTTCTCATAATTTCATTTTATTGATAAGTTTTGAATAACTCAAATTTTTTTTTACCTTTTTTTTTTGAAGTGTTTTATTGCCTAGATATGACCCATCATTGCTCTAGTTGGTATATGGTTTGTACCTCCTAGTAAGGATACCTCTTTTGATGGTTTTCCTAAGTGTTTAAGTGTTTTTTAACTAGATTGTGTAGTGGATTGGAGGTGGTCATACCTCATCCTACTCCTAGTTGAAAAAATCAATGGTTGCATTGTCTAGTTCAGTAGTGTTAGCTCCTATTTATTCCATCATCTATGTGGACTTTTATTGAATTTTTGTATTGTAACTGTATCTTGAGTTGGATTTGAGGTTGATAATTCTATCATCCTATCCTTTTATTATGTTACAATTCATCACAATTGTGGGTTAGTACCTGATAAAAGTTTGGATGTTGTTCCCCTCTTGTAGGTTCATCATGGTGGTTTCATACCATGATTTGTAAGTTTTCCTTTGATGTCACCGTTCTTGTAGGAATGGTGAGCTCATTGGTGTTTTTATTGTCCTTGTGTCACTGTATTTTCTATGATACTGGTGTGCATGTTGTTGTGCAAGTGTGACATGTTGTTGTTGCATCTTAGTTATTATTTCAAAAACAAGTTAATCAATTGATTTTATCCTAGATGTGTAGGCTTGGGGAATCACATTATTTACTTATCCTCATCTCACCTTCTACATGTCTAGCAAATCCTTATTGTGCCTTCCATATGTTCAATGGGATTCCTTATCCTTATTTTACCTTGTATATGTCTTAGATATTTGTGTTTCACCTTCTATATTAATATGTTCATCACACTTTTCTTTTTCTCATTTCACATTTTAATATTTATTTTTTCGTGTTTTTATTATCCTTGTTTCACATTTTAATATATTAAGAGTGCCTAACAAGGCTGGATTACAAATGATGACATGACTTGGGTCAAACATACAAGTTCAATCAATATTTATGATTGGATTTTAGATTAATGATTGAGAGTGTTTCTATGGAATTATCTAATATTTTTAGCATCAAGATTTGGATTTCATTTTGTGATCTCCCATTAGAATGAGACAAAGTATGAGGTGGATCGTAAAAATTTCTCTTTAAAAGATACAAATGCGAACAAGGGGGAACAAAAATGAGAGAAAGCCAATAAAAACCTAAAAATAGTTAAACCAATAATATTTAATAAATCAATATAATAGAAAAATATACTATAAATAATTTGCTAGAGAAAACAAACAATCCTATAAAAATAATTGATAAAATAAAAGTAAAAATATAACTAAATTACGTAGAAAAATAATGAAAAAATAATAAATTATTATATATACTATTATAATAATTTATTATTATTATATTTTAAATAAAATTAGTGTCATTATTAACATATTGAAAGCTATTAGAATTTAATATTATTATTATTATATATTTTTCTTAGTGTAGAAGATATGAAAGGAGTTGCAATGATTTTCTTTATACTTGACTTTAAAGAATGTCATAAAGAAAGAAACAAAGTGATCAAAAAATTTAGACCAAGAAAAGCTAATTGAAATATTGGTCTCGTGATATTATTAAAAAATTGAATCATGGTACAAAGTACTCCTTAATTAAATGTCAATTAATTGTCAACAACCATTTATACCATTAATTAAATTGAATCTAATGAATACTAAGAGGGGGGGGGTGAATTAGTATGCCAAAAATCTCTGTACTTAAACACTTACACAGTCTAAAGATAAACCGGTAAAATAGTTTAACAGACAGACCGATTATCACACATGCAAACCAAAATACAAATAAAGCGTTCACCCACAAAATAAATACAACCATAACACAATATATTTGATGTGGAAACCCAAATGGGAAAAACCACAGTGAGATGGAACTCACAAGTCACTATCTGCAGAATAAAAACTAGATCGGTTAAGGTCTTACAATGTTCTTCACTAGAACAGATCCTGTTAGGAATCTCAAACTCTGTTAGGAGATAAGTCCGATTAAATACTACCTTGCTAGAGGATTTTAGATTCACAGAGGTGAACTTCCTTTTTAGAGGATTTTACAAAAGGCTATTGGGCCTACCCGGTTAAGGGCTACAGACTTGTCAAAGATGTGAGTAATCAACAAGTGTTTGATCTATCCAATAGCACAAACTGCTTGGTTAGATCCAATATTGCTCACAGTTAATGCATTCTAGCATTACTTCAGTCTTCTTTATCTCTCTCTCAGTTACAACTTGATCTTCTTAGATAAGATCGCTCTTACAACAACTCAACAACCACCTTAAACCCTAGCACAACATAAACCCTTTCAGCAATAGCCTAAAACCCTAGACATGATGTCCTTTTAAAGGAATCTGATTTCATGTCGGTCCAATAGGATTACATTACAATTTCCTAGGTTCAATGAATCTAGACAGACTCAGTAACATGACACAAGAAGCACCATCAGTGTGTCGGCACCATCAAACAATTGATGGATTGGTAACTCATCACAAAATGTCAGTTGGTAACTCATCATAGAGTATTACCGGTTCATACAAAATATTGGTTGCCGGTTTGACAAAAATGAAGACTGGTAAGAATGTGTTATGCCGCTTTTCTCCCTCGTACTACTTGAGATCTATGAACCGCTTGGGGTCGACATGCTGCTTTAGACCAGGAAACATATTTTGCAAAATCACCAATAGTCTAAAGACTAGAATACAACATACTGGTTGGAACAGATACTGGTTGAGCTCTAGCTCATACATATAAAGGGGATCTCAATGCAAGTGTGTGTCCATCAATGACAATCACATCATAAACATAAAAAATAAGCCAACAATCTCCCCCTTTGGCATTGATGGCAACACTTAGGAAAATAAAATTTTGACATCTAAGTGTTTTACAACAAAAAAATGCCATTAACAAAATTGCTCCCCCTAAGCATATACACTATCCCTTAATCAATACAATGTATAGCAATTTTGCATACATAGCATAAACATTGAGATATTAGAACATATAGCAAAATTTTAAAACCAGATACTTCTCCCTATTCTTGTCCAAAATAGATAGAGTACTTCTCCCCCTTTGCCAACAATGACAAAGTATCGCTAAACAACCATGTTTCCATTGGATATTAAAATAATAAAAGTTTATGACAACAAGGAATAATACTTGTCAAAAACCGATTTATAGTCCTGCAAAAATTGTTTCATTGATAGAGACCAGGACTCAAGTAGGGAGGTGGCAACTTCTTTCTCGGTTTGCATCTGGGATACATGTTCCTCCATGGCATCAACTATACTCATCTCCTGCGTAACTGTCAAGGCATCCAGTTTCAGATAACACTTCTGAAGAATTTGTGGACGTGGAAGTAAAACCAATTGTAGCTCCTGCAAATCTCTAGACCGTGTACTGATCTCTTGCTCCATTTTGGCTGACTGGATCTAAAACCGGTGAACGGTTTGCCCATAAGTTGCAAAGGAATCATAAGGTGGCTTCAATGTGCTCAAGTAAGACTATAAGTCCGTTTGAAGCTTTTGCTTCTGAGCTAGCACATCATCGCAGAATAGATGGGGTTGACAGATTTTGCTTAGTAGCATGTTTCCCTCATCCAAAGCATCCCTTATATCCTTTTGGTCTTTCAGAAGTTTAGACTAGAGTTCATTCAACTTTTTCACTAGAGCAATGTTAAGAGCCTTTTCATGCTCTTTCTTGACAGTTGCCTTAGCTGCTTCTTCCAGGCTCTGCACCTGATCATCCACTACAATACATAGTATTTTAAGCTATGCTAGTGATGATTCAATGTTAGGAAGATTGGTATCGGGGATCAAACCGGTAAGGGTGTCTACAGCCGCTTGAATTATATCTTTCTCCTTTTTCCTTTGAATGATTTCAAGGTGCTCTTGAGCAACCTTGATGCTCTGCATTAGCTTCGACTCACTTACAGACTGGAGATGTCAGCCGGTTTAGCTTGAATCCTGGTTGCCTTTGGAGTCTCCATCTGTGTGCTCTTCATCGCTTCCGCTTCCTTGTCTGCTTCTTTCTTCTTCTTTTTCTTTGCTTCCTTCTTCTTTTCTTGTTCCTTGTCTTCTTCTTCATTATTTTTCCTCTCTACTTCCTTCCTCTTCTCCTCTTCTTTTTCTTCCTCTTCCTTCTTCTTCTTTTCTTCTTCCTTCTGCTTTTCCTTTTCTTTATCCTCCTCTTCCTTCTTCTTCTTTTCTTCTTCCTTCTTCTTCTTTTCTTCTTCCTTCTTCTTCTTTTCTTCCTTATCCTCTTCTTCTTTCTTTTTCCTCTCATCTTCTTGCTTCTCTTTCTCTTCATCTTTTCATTTCTCCTCTTCCTCTTTTTTCTTTTTCTCATCTTCATCCCTCTTCTTTTTCTCTTCCTGTTCCTTAGTCACTTCCTGTCTGTCCTCGGCTTGCTCATTGCCCTATTTGGCTTGTTGCACCTGTTCTATTCCCTTAGAAGGTATGTCCTAAGTGACATCTTCTATGTCCAGTGCATCGACATCAATAGTGTCGATTGGTTCTTCAACCGGGTTTCCTTCTTCATCAAAAACTTCATCCGGTTTGGAAATAACCAGTTCTTTTTCCGCTTGCAGGTTGGCCATATGTGATTTGCGAGCTTGAATAGCATGATTCATATGCTTATGAGTTTCTTTTTCAACATCATCAATTCTTCCCTCTAATAGCCAGAGTCTTCTTCTCCTTGTGAAGAAGAGTCCTTTATTTTGGTCCAAAACATCAAATAATTCTAAGTTTGAGAGATCGGGAAAGTACTGTGCAAAGACTTTCTCCCTAATCTCCTATTCTTTTTCTATGGCAATGCGCCATTTATTATCTAATCCTTATATAATGAATCCGGTGTCTGAGATTTAATCTCTGATGGTGACCGGTCATTTTTACACAAATAAATAATAATCTCCTGTAGTACTTCATCTTTCTCCTCAACATTAAAATCATCATAATAATCTACTAAATCATGTAGTAATTTTCTCCTAATATTCTTTACTATTCTTTGACAATGTGTCAAAAGTTTATATGAGGAGATATTGATATTTACTGGTGCAGATGCTGCCGATTCATTCTTCTTTATCTTCTTTGTCTGTCTGGCCTTCTTTGGCATTTCATCAGACTTAGTCTCTTCAAAGTCTGGTTCATTTGACTTAGTCTTTCTTTTTCTTTCAAAGACTTTTACCGATGCCACTTCCAGTTTCTTCTTTACAGGTGACCACTTGGTCACTCTTGGAGTTGCAGTAGTACTAGGTGCTGATGCTGCAGGCACTACCTTTGCTTTCTTTGTTGCCGGTTCTTTTCCTTTCTTAATAGAGGGTTCCTCGGCTAGTGCAATCCTCTTCAGATAGGTTCCTATCCTCTTTGCCTTCGGATCAACAGGTGAGGCAATAAGGGTTGAGGCATACCCTTCCAGCATATCGTACATCACCTCATAGCCCATTGGCTCCACTTCTTCCATTCTAGGCTCAACAGCCTCCACTAAGAATTTGTCCACCTGGATGGTGAAGCAGATGTCATCTTCATATTTCTTAACAATACCACCTAAGATCCTCATCCTTTGGCTCATCTTCCATCTGAACTCATCAAAATATTTGTTTAGCACATCAGGGTAACCAGTTCCGATAGCTTGAATGCTTTCCTTGATCTGCTTGGTTACCGGTTGATCTGGAGACCACTGGACATCTCTTACTCTAGGAAAGTAGCCTTGGAAATAGAAGAACAACCCAACCAATAGTTGTCTGAACTTGAATCTCAGTGCATTATCCTATTTAATTGACTTCAGATTAGATAGGAGTTGCCTTTGCATAACGGTGCATAGGTCAAATGATGCATCCTCTTTAATCATCTGGTAAACGGCATTTACCACTGCAGCAGATACAAAATTAATCCTACTGGCTGTGAATGTTCTGTAGCCTATCACCATGTAGGCATACTTCACCAGTTCATCCTTGATAGGATTAACTATCATACCTCATGAGTCGCTTGTTGAACTGGTGAGCTTGGCCATTTCCATTTTGCTTACCATTCTTAGGGCTGGCACTTCCCCTGTGTTGCAGAAACTGGTGACTGCATGAATTACCTGTGGCGTGATATCATGCATCCTTTCCAGGTACATCTTGTCACCATGGACCCTGCTCAAAACGATCCTAATATGATCCTCTGTAAAGTCTTCCAGAAAGTATACAACATTGTGGAGTTTCTTCTTCTCTAAGATACTGTATTCCGGTTTGATTTTCTTGTCCTTGCCGCAAAATAAACCTAACTGGGTGTGAATAGCTAAAGACCCTAGGTCTTCTATTTTGCAATCAATATAGTCGGAAATTCCCTCTTCTACTATTACTCCAGCCAAAAGTTCTAATAAGGCATTATACTTTGACTTCCTTTGAATGAAAATTTCCAACTCAATGGATGTACTAGAACTAGTATGAGATGCGGAAGCCATTGTAGAGTATTCCAAGAAAATGAAAAATACCTTTAAAACGTGAATTTAGAGCTTCCTGATTCTCCTTCACTCCACAATCTGTCGGTTGCAGAATCACCACTTTGTGTTCTCCACTTGACCGTTTGTAAACTGAATTTGAATCTCCTTCAAGACTTGTCAATTTCATGAAATCTTAGCTCAAATTGCTTTTTCTTTGCTCTACTCTTTGAAAAACTTTTCTTCACTTGAAAACAGATAGTGAGAAATGATTTGAAATATGCTTTTATACATGTCTCTCACCTACCACCATTAATGCTCCTCTATTAGGGTGTAAACCCTAATTTACCTTTTTACCATTTCCGGTCTTCTACCAAGTGACAGGTATCACATACCGGTTAAGGTCTTTTACCGGTATAACCGGGGGTTTGAAAAAAAATTTCCGTTTGCTCCCCCTAAGCCTTTTTGGAGCTTAGTTTGCCGGTTCTGATATTTCCACACTAGGTGCAGAAATCGGTTCCTCTTCCAACATTGTTGGTTTCTTCCTCTAGGATTTGTTCATGTCTACTTGAACTGTTTCAACTTCAATTTCTCCTTCTCGAGTGACCAGTATATCATTAGATATACTCTTTCTACTTCTGCAGAATCTTGCAATGTGACCCGGTTTGTTGCAGTGATAGCAAACCAATCCAGGTGCTCTCCAAGGTCCATTGTTCATGTTTCCATTCTTCCTTCTACATGTTGTAGCAGTGTGACCATGACCATGACAGATCATACAATTTTCTCTCCATCTGGTTGCCACTTGATGGCCACCGCTTCTTGACTGATGATTGAAGACATTAAACCAGTTGTGGTTTTAGTTCACAAAAGGTTCAAGACCAATTTCTTGGGTCCTTTGAGGATATCTTCTAGTGTTATTCATCACAGACCTGCATTCAAATTCTCTATGCCCAAACTTGTTGCATGCATAACAATGACCATTGAACTTATTGGATCTAGGTACATTGTTAATCAAGTAAGGAAAATTATTGTAGGCTTTGCTCCTACATACATTGGCAGTGTGTCCTTCTTTAAGATAGTTAAAGAAAATAGGTTTGAATTTTTTCTTACCTTTTCCTTTGAGTGTCGGTTGCTTCTTTACTTCTTCAGCATTTGTACTTGAGGATTCTCCTTCCTCATGTCCAAAGAAACCAAGTCCATTGGTATTCTTTACTGGTCTAGATGACTCAAGCTTTTGCTCTAGCTTGACAGTACTTTTGCTAAACTTAGCAAGTATTTCCTTTGACTCAGAGAGTTCTTTGGAAATAGCAGTATTTGTCTCCATTAGGCTTGCATTTTTAGAGATGGCTATGTTTAGTTCATCTTTTACTCCTTCTTTCTCCATTCTACTCTCATGAAGGTGAGCAATCAATGCACTAATCTCTTGTTTCAACTTGGAGATCTCATGATCTCTGTCCTTTACCAGATCTTCAGCTTTCCTCCGGTTCTCAAGCTCTTGACTAAACTAGATAGTTAGTGCTTCCAACTCCTTTCTCAAATTGGAGTTTGAATCATTCAGCTTATTTACTTCTACAATCATGGCTTCCATATTTGCTTCATCTTCAGAACTATTTTCAGATAGCTCCATCAGCTTCTCTACATGTTCTCTCCTTTTTGCTTAAGATGCCTTGTATTTGACCATAAGATCATCATAGGCTTTCTCAGACTGAGTGAGCTGTTGAGTAAGTTACCTCAAGGTGTATTCCCCCATATCTCTTTCCAAGTGGTTAAACTTATAGAAAGGTAGGCTCTAATACCAATTGATGAATACTAAGACTAGGGGTGAATTAGTATGCCAAAATCTCTGTACTTAAACACTTAAATAGTCTAAAGATAAATCAGTAAAATAGTTTAACAGACAGACCGGTTATCACACATGCAAACCAAAATGCAAATAAAGCATTCACCCACAAAAGCAATACAACCATAACACAAGATATTTGACATGGAAACCCAAATGGGAAAAACCACGGTGAGATGGAACTCACAAGTCACTATCTACAGAATAGAAACCAGATTGGATAAGGTCAGACCGGTTAAGGTCTTACAATGTTCTTCACCAGAACAGATCCTGTTAGGAATCTCAATCTCTGTTAGGAGATAAGTCTAATTAAAGACTACCTTGCTAGAGGATTTTAGATTCACAGAGGTGAACCGCCTTATTAGAGGATTTTACAAAAGGCTTTTGGGCCTACCCGGTTAAGGGCTATAGACTTGTCAAAGATGTGAGTAATCAACAAGTGTTTGATCTATCTAATAGTACAAACTGCTTGGTTAGATCCAGTATTGCTCACAGTTAATGCATTCCAGCATTACTTCAGTCTTCTCTATCTCTCTCTCAGTTACAACTTGATCTTCTCAGATAAGATTGCTCTTACAACAACTCAACAACCACCTTAAACCCTAGCACAACATAAACCCTTTCAGCAACAGCCTAAAACCCTAGACATGATGTCCTTTTAAAGGAATTTGATTTCATGTCAGTCCAATAGGATTACATTACAATTTCCTAGGTTCAATGAATCTAGACATACTCAGTAACACGACACAAGAAGCACCATCAATGTGTCGGCACTATCAAACAATCAGTGGATTGGTAACTCATCACAAAATGCTAGTTGGTAACTCATCATAGAGTATTACCGGTTCATACAAAATACCGGTTGCCGGTTTGCCAAAAATGAAGACTAGTAAGAATGTGTTATGCCGCTTTGCTCCCTCGTACTATTGAGATCTGCAAACTGCTTGGGGTCAACATGCCGCTTCAGACCGGGAAACACATTCTGCAAAATCACCAATAGTCTAAAGACTAGAATACAACATACTGGTTGGAATAGATACCGGTTGAGCTCTAGTTCATACATATAAAGGGGATCTCAATGCAAGTGTGTGTCCATCAATGACAATCACATCATAAACATCAAAAATATGCGAATAGAATCATGGTACAAAGTACTTCAACCAACAATAAATTCAATCATCACCTTTGTCTATTTATATAAATGAATTGGATGTTGGCAAGTTTTCATTAAGCATGTGCTCTTAAAGTAAAATGGCACATATTTTGAATAGTGCCCACTTATGGTACATTGGCCCATCCAAAATTAAAGTTTTTAGATGTAATGTAGTATATGAATATGATAAGATAATGTATCATCATCATGGTAAGAGGAACCCTGTAAAATATGAGAAGTGGTATAATAATCATGGTAAATAGTAGAATGTACTATATGAAAGGAACAAGTAAAAAGATAATATATATAATTTCCTCAACACTAGGTATTCATCACAAATAAGCAATCATAATTCTCAATGAAGCTAACTTTTCTTATCAATGCACTGATTTGGAAATGATAGTTGGCTAATTGATTAGAAAACTTATATTCATTGAGAATTTCATATCTAGTTATAAACTTTCTAAGAACAGATGTTAGTGTGAAGGTATTGACTCAATCGCAAGGTTATGCTAACATATTTCCTCCATGATTAAATAGTTTTGATCTCTTGTTTCTCTTGGTTGGGTCATTGCAATGTAGTTGTGGATATTTGGTTGTGTTGCTACTAGAATGTTCACAAGATAGAGAGCATGTGTTGGAGGTGATAGAATTTATTTTCTCTTTCTTATAATAGAGAGTCAATCTCATGTTTCTCTTGTTTGTGACATTGCAATATGATTATAGATATTTGGTTGTGATGTAACTAAATTTTTGTCAACATAAAGAGAATGTGTTGGAGGTGATAGAATTGTTTCTCTTTCTCCTAATAGAGTGTTGAAACTCTCATATTGTATTGTAACACATTTTTTGGCAACAATACATTGGATGTGTTTTAGAGGCTATTTTTCTCCTAAAAGGGCTCTCCCAAGGTATACCAAGGTATTCCTTTTTTAAGTAAAAGTGACATAGCCACTGAAATTATATTAATAATAAATTTTTTACAGAGATAGTAGTATGTAGCCCTATAGGGTATACCAAGGTTGTGTTATGTTTATATTTCTCTATTGAAATATTTTGTTTGTATTTTATCTTGAATGTATTCTTCTAATTATATGAATTTAAATTTTCATACTCAGTATAAATGTTAACCTATTGATGATTGGTACTTTTGTTGGATTTCTTAAATTTTATATCAAAGCAAATGTTAGCTTTGATGACCCATGGGAGGAAGGGCATTTTCAACTCTATAATAGAACTTATTATCAATATGTGTGCATTTTAGAGGTTATCTTCTTCAAGAATAGAGACAAGGTGAACACTTTAGGATAAAATAAATAATCAACATTGTAAATTTTCACAAGGAGTTTGTGGATTTTTTAAATTAGTACCTAGGAAGCCCCTAGATAACCTCTTGATGTATGTTATGGATTCTTGATGTTTAGATCCATATATTGTAGATATTTTATATTTTATCATTTGAATACTATTCTAATCCTTAGTCTCAAGATTTATGTCATTTGGATGTGTACTAATAGATTAAATTTGCAAGGATACTTTTGGTATGTATGGTTTGTTGAAATCATGGATCACTTAGAGGGGGGGTGAATTAGTGATCTATTGGTTGATATATTTTCTTACTTAACTCTAAACCACCAGAAGCATAAACATGAAACTGAAATGCAGAAACACAAAGTAACCAACCACAAAATCATAACACTAAAATTGTTACGTGGAAACCCAAATGGGAAAAACCATGGTGGGATTCGAACCCACAATATTATTCCACTATGGCCAGTAGCAAAAAAATATTACAAAATGGGGAATGCACTTGCATTTAGGCACACTGCCTAGAGCTTATAGCTCATTTGGAATAGGGGTTACAACCTCGGAAGGCTCACTGCCTTACTGATTAATTACAATGATGAATTACAGAAAATGAACTCCAAAATAGCATCTACAATGCCTGGATGAGTTCCGGTTAAGTGCCAAATACATTGACTATATCACCTTTGTTGTTCTACTCTATTTTGCCATGTTCTCTGCCTCAATTAGCTACTAGATCAAGAATGCACACATGAAATTGCACTAAAAAAGAATTCTCAATTGCATACAATCATACCATATATCAAAAGATCATCTACACCAATCTTATATATCCACAATCACACAATAGATCATTCATTAGGTCGGCATGCTAATTTAATGTGTAGTCTTATGTCGGCTTGATGGAATCACCAAAGATAAATGTGGATCACTAAATTGATGATAAAATGTTGTCTCTATGTTGGTCCAATCATCATATACATGATTCATGGCATCACAATCACTAGAAAGCTTTCAGACCAAACTACTCTATTCAATCTGAAATATCGGTTAATTGGCTATCGATTGACGTTTGCTTCCGAATATCAAGATCTGTGATTACCATATGGGAAGATCATGAAGAGTTTCCATCAATGACAACCCTAAATCATTAATCAAGCATCAAAAGCCACCAGATAAGTGTCAATTGCCAACAATCTCCCCCTTTGGCATTGATGGCAACACTCGTGAAAAATAGCTTAGTGTTGAAAACTTGTACACTGGATCAAAAGAATTTCTAAGCCTCCCCCTTAGATAAAGAATTCTAAAACCTTTAATTACACTCTCCTACTATACATTTTTCACCTTTACTCTCCCCCTTGGAAAGCAATGCCAAAGATGGGGTGTTGTACAAAGATATTTACTGGAGACTTTACAAGTACTTTAAGATGTCAGCAAAAAGGTTCTTCAAAAGTCCTAGGTGAGTGTCCTTCCCACTCTTCAAATTATTCAAAACTGTAGTGGATGCACTCAATACATAGGCATGAATTTCTACATCCTTTAGTTCAGATGGAACGGGTTGTCTCATAGCCTTCAAAAAATCTATCTTATTGCTCAACATGGCATCCAACCGGGGGGCAATCAAATTCCAGAGTTCACTAACTCTCCTCAAAATTTTGTCCTTATCCACATTAAGGCTCGCGATGTGATTGAGAGCCATTATCTACCCTTGTACACTACTGGTAAGAGATACATTGGGATCAAAAGACTATGAAATAACAAGTTTACCCTGGCAAACACTTATTTGTTTGTCAATGTCTATTGTGAACTTTGGAAAAATTAGACAAGACTTATATATTTTACCACCTTGAGTTAATGCATCTAAAAGAGTCTGTAGACCTTTATTCAATCTTACTCTATCATCTTTAATCATTTTCTAGAATGTCTGCATTCTTACCTCCTTAAATCTATGCAAAACTTGTTTAGTAGTAGCCTTCTCCAAAGAATCAAAATTTGTATTTAAATTGTTAATCAATTGAAGTAATTTACCAGAGGGGCTAGAATTAGGATCTAATTGTACACTTGGAGC
Organism: Cryptomeria japonica; assembly: GCF_030272615.1. Taxonomy (NCBI): domain Eukaryota; kingdom Viridiplantae; phylum Streptophyta; class Pinopsida; order Cupressales; family Cupressaceae; genus Cryptomeria; species Cryptomeria japonica. The sequence continues at coordinate 614,268,309 of NC_081414.1, read as the reverse complement.
CACCTTTTGTAACACATCAACAAACATCAAAATGAGCTTTTTGTCTTCAAACTATGATTTGACCAGATCCTGATTGGTTTGTGCTTGTACAACTGCTACAAGCATCAGCTTCTCTGTCGAAGACATCTGTCCAAGATTTAGAGGACCATCAAGATTGATAGAGATTTGGGGTGGGGTCCTTGTGACTGGAGGAGTGTCAATTGTTTGATCAACAACTCCCTTCCCTTTATCTACCTCTGCATCCTTCACCTCAGTACCATCCCCTATATCCAGTGCATTGGTGTTGCCACTTGGTGCAGTGTCATCCTTTTGAATCTCAAGGATTGCTTTAGTTTTCTCAAACACCAGAGGATTTAAACTAGTCTTAGCATCAATGGTTGCATTTCCTTGGTCATTTGGATGCTCCTTGGTTGAAGTTTCATCCTTTTGGTCACTGGAGACACCTTCCTTTACTTCCAGATGGGAAGTCTGAATTGTATCACTATACATAGGATTGTTCTTCATGATTCTTCTCTAGATGTTCTCAATCTCCTTCCTCACCTCTTCCACCTTGCCAATCATCAACCTTTTCACCATTTTTTTGCTTCTGAACTCTTTCTTGTTAGCTTCCTCAATGAGCCTATTGGCTTCATCTTGGGAGACATGGGTGCAAACATTAATGTACTCTCTCTGCTTCATTTCCTTATCAATCTTACTAGTTGTTAGCATCCTTGCATCAATAATGTTATTTAGATCCTTAGGTATACTACACTCCAATTCAATTAAAGCTCTACTAAAGTTATGTAAATACAAAACAACAACTTCTTCAACTTTTTGTTGATCTACCTCATGCAGATTTTCATAATATACTCCAATATTTTTCAAATTTCCATCAACAATTATTTCATCAATCAGTTGATCTGTTGTCAATGGAGGAACAAATGTATATTTACCCTGTTGATCACCTAAATCAAGATCTTTTTCAAGTTTATTTCTAGCCTTTCTTCCTCTCTTGGCTCTTCCGGTAGGGGCAGGTTCAAATTTGGCTTTCTTCCTTTGTTGGGCTCCATCGAACTGCGGCTTCCTCACCACCCTTACAAATTCACCTTTCTTCTTAGCCTTATCTGCCTCTTTACAGATTCTATCTTAGAGGCCACCGAAGATTCTATCTTAGAGGCCTCTATTCTGTATGATCTTTTTCTTGTAGATGGTGCTACCAGAATAGAGGCAAACTATGTCTCTTTTGGTTTAGCTTTAGATGGAACTAGTTCGGCCTTGGGATTTTTGGTTTCCTCTTTAGCCTCCATCTGTGCATGTTTCTCTCTAGCCCACTTCACCTCCTCCTAGGTGAATCCCATCTGAATAGTTACCTCCACAACCATCTTGTAAACTTTCCTCTTCCTTGCAGGGGCTAGGGTTGTGAATAGTTTGTGCAACTCTAGGTCCTCCTCCTTAAATGTGCCAAACCTTCCTTCTTTTTCATCAACCGATTGACTCGACATATGTTGAGAATAGGCATCCAGGGTAGTAGCATCAACTTCATGGCCCATAGGAAGAATCCACACAGTCTTTGACTCAACTACTTCCATCAAGCATTGCTCCTTATCAACCATGAAGCAAATTTTTTCCTCATATTTCTCCACTATCTTTCAAAATTCTTTCTTTTCTCTTCATTGTGGCTTGAAAAGTTTTGAAATAACCCCATAGAGTATATATCCTTATTGTAGCATCACCAATCCCCATATTCAGTTCTTAGATTTGCATAGAAACCAGCTTGTCATAGGCCCATTGGAGCTTTCTTTGAACATCAGGGATTTCATTCATGAAATATAGTGCCAAACAGATGATAAGAGTGGAAAACTTAAAGGTGTACTTCTTCTCTTGTTTGGTTTTCTTCAAATTGCTTTGCAACTCATTCGAGAGAACTGTACACAAATCATACCTCTTGTCTTCCTTCAACATTAGATAGGCAGCGTATATAGTTGTACCAGAGATAGAGTTTTGTCTGCATAAATGGTATACTTTATATCCAATCACCATTGATGCAAACATGACATCATGCTCCAGAATGTCATTGGTTGTCATAGCTCTGATGTCAAATTGAGAACTAGTGGCAGCAATCATAGTGTTGTTTGATATTTTCCTCAGGTTAGGAACTTCACTGGATGCGCTCAAACAAGTCACGACCTAGATTGATTGCTTAGTAATATTGTGAGGCTTATCCAACCACATAAACTCATCATGAATTTTGCTGAGTATGAACCAGATCCATTCTTTCTCATCATAATTTAGAAAATGTATGAACTGAGAGAAACCCTTGGCTTGCAAGTGCTGATATTCTGGCTTGAGATTTCCCAAGTTGTCCGCCAGATGCTTGTTGTATAGGGTCAATATGTCAGCACTCCTCAGTTCATCAAGATCGCAGTGGATATATGCCCTTATGTCTTCATTGTGAAGAACATCATAGGGTACAAAGGAAAACTCTCCTTTGGGATTATCCTCGATAGATTTGAAAAGATGTTTCTTGAAAATGGGTCTAGCTCTATCCTTGATTTCTACTACTAGCAAGGTAGCAATTCCAAATCCAGAAGCCATTTTGAACTTAGGGTTTTCAAAAATTGATAGCTTGAAAGAGATAAATACCTCAATTCACAACTGGGAATAGATATTCGCTTTAGGATCACTGAAATCGCTGTCTAGATCACCAAATTACTTCGCTCTTCTGCTCTGCACTTATCTCTTGATCGCATTGAGAAAAAATAAAGCTTTCAAATGTCTTTTTATCCTTCAAAAACCTAATTCTCCATTGTAATAAATGTTGCAGCTAGTTGCCTTGATTTTCATGGAGTCGCTTACCCGAGCATCAAATATTCACTAAATTTTTTGTATAACATGTGCATATATGATTTAGGCCTTCTGCAACCTTTCGAAATTGATTGCAAATCACCGAAGAGGGGGTTCTTAGAATCTGCATGAAAATTTCCCCCTAAGGTTAAAAGCCCTAGTTATCGGATGAAGATCCTGCACCGGATTCAGGTGCAGATCTATTATCTACTTTAGATTCATCTTTTTTGACCCACACCTTCTCATGCTTGTCTCTGATATTCTCTACCTTTACCTTGTCCTTCTCATCTAATTTGTTCTTTTCTACTAGAGCACTCTTTTTGCTTCTGCAATATTTTGCAATGTGACTGATTTTATTGCATGCATGGAAAACAACATTCTACATAGGTCTAAAGTTCATTTGATTTGGTCTCATCCTGCACTGGTTAGAAATATGTCCAAACATCCCACAAGCATATCATCTCTTGTTTTGAAATTTATTCATTATTGCTCTACACATGTTTGACTTGTGACCAAAAATATTGCATATGAAACACTAACCGGTAAAGGTAAGACCATTTTTCATATTATTCATTTCATTATTCATCCTACTTCTGCATTGATTCACCATATGACCAAATTTATTGCAAGTAAAGCATCTACCATTGAATTTATGAGCATTAGGTTATCTTACCAGAGGATTCTTGTTCTTCTTCTGATTTGGTTTTGCATTGCTTTCTCCAAATCCAGAGAATTATCCTTTCTCAAATCCAAGTCCTCACATGTCTTTTCCATGTCTTTGAATTTCCAACTTCTCATCAAGCCTTGATAAGATAGAATTGAATTTGTCTTTGTATTCATTTGTAGTAGCAAGTTCATCTCTTAGGGGAACAATTTGTCTTTCAAGTTCTTGACCATTATTCCTTGATTGTGTCAATTCCAACTTCAACTAATCATTCTCATAGGTAAGCTTGAAGCATTCATTCACTCTTTCCTTCAATGATTGAGTCAAATTCTCTTCATTCTTCTTTCGGTCCTCAATATCCTTAGTCAGCCTCATCACAATGGATTACTTCTCATTCTTCAATGCAACATTTTCTCTCTCAAGCTTGTCAACTTCATCAGTTTACTCTGATTTTCCATGATTTGATCTTCTTTCTCCTTCAGGTTGCCCATCAATTCCTTCCTCTTGTCTCTAGAAGTGTTCACTTGTTCCTTCAAGTAATTAATGAAGTCATCGGCAACATTCAGGTTTCTCTTCAAGGAACTGATCTCATTTCTTGTTGCATCAAGATCCTCAAGTGCCACACTAAGATGTCTCTAAAAATTAGAATCCATTGATTCAATCTCTCAGACCTTCCCCAAGCGTTTAGGCTTGCATAGAGGAACTAGGCTCTGATACCAATTGTTGGAATCAAGGATCATTGACAGGGGGGTGAATCAGTGATCTATCAGTTGATATATTTTCTTACTTAGCTTTTAACCACCAGAAGCGTAAACATGAAACTAAAATGCAAAAACATAAAGTAACCAACCACAAAATCCTAACACTGGAATTTTTACATGGAAACCCAAATGGGAAAACCCACAGTGGGATTTGAACCTACAATATTATTCCATGGTGGCTAGTAGCAAAACAATATTACAAAGTAGGGAATGCACTTGCATTTAGGCACACTGCCTAGAGCTTGCAGCTCATTTACAATAGGGGCTACAACCTCGGAAGGCTCATTTCCTTACTGATTAATTACAATAATGAATTATAGAAAATGAACTAAAAAATAGCATCTATAATGCCTGAATGAAATCTAGTTAAGTGGCAAATACATTGACTATATCACCTCTATTGTTTTGCTCTGTTCTGCCCTATGCGCATGTGAAATTTCTCTAAAAAGGATTCTCGATCATCACTTGCTCACATACAATCATCCATACATCAAAAAGATTATCTATACCAATCTTATATATCCAGAATCACAAAATAGATCATTCATCAGGTGCTAATGTAACATGTAGTCTAATGTTGGCTTGACCGGATCACCAAAGATAAATGTGGATCACCAAATTGATGATAAAATGTTGTCTCTATGTTGGCCCAATTATCCTATACACAATTCATGACACCGCATTCACCCAAAAACTTCCAAACCAAACTGATCTATTCAACCTGAAATACCAGTTAATTGGCTACCGGTTGACGTTCGCTTCCGGATATCAAGATCCGTGATTACCGGATGGGAATCTCATGAAGATTTTACATCAATGACAACCCTAAACCATTAATCAAGAATCAAAAGCCACTGGATGAGTGTCAATTGCCAACATGGTTTTGCAAGCTTTGTGACTAATCAAAATTTGTTATTGTAGAACCATGGAAGATTATTTTTAGAATGTAATCCTCAAGAGTATTCTATATAAATATATTTCCAAATATTTTTTGAGTTCTTGATTGTTTTCCTTAATGAGTCATAGTTAAGTTGTAGATATTTTCATATTATATTTAATGGTTTTCAAATCTAATGGTAATTCCATAGGAACAATTTTAATGATATCTTGTTTCTATAATTGTCAATAGAAATTTAAATGTGCATGTTTTTGGGTGTACAATATTTTGTATGGATCCAAGTTGAATTAGTTTAAGGTATATGAGTTTTATGATCTTTTATTTAGTTTTAGGATGTTTATTAGCCATGCTTCATGCTACGTATGAATTTTGCATGTGTGCTAATTTTTATTGATATAACTTTTGTTCCTACATGTTACATAAAAAAATATGGGGTATGTTTTTGAAGTAGTATTGTTGATTTTGATTAGTTTAAATTTTGGTTATTTTTAGTATATTAACATGTTGAGTAGAAAAAATAAATGGGAAAAATATCACCAAGGCAATATATTTTGTGCTCAAGGGATGTCTCAAGCTATCAATGTGGCGATATCTTTGAATCCATGGGAGATTTATGTTTGAAATAAATGATATTATCTATATCTTATTGGAAAGGATGTAAACTATCACTCAGATGATGCTTTGAGAAAGGAAATGATTTCTTTGAGGATGTCTCAATGGATTGATTCCTCATGCCATTTTTTCCTCAAGTTGTTGCTAGGGAGACACCTTTAAGGGCATGGATTTTAAGTGATATGAATGAAGGAGAGACATTATGACCATGGAAAGATGTATTTGAGACTCTTGGTTGAGTATTTAAATTCCTCTCCTAAAAATACTTTTAAAAAATAACTCTTTATTTTGATTCTAGGTGAGAAATTTATGGCTCGTAAGAGTTTCAATGTGACATTTTTAGGAGCGGGGATACCTGTAGGAATCACCGCGATGACACATAGGGGAAGAGAACCAATAGATAACATAGTTCCAATAACCATCACATTATTGTCATGTTGACCCCCAATAGTCGTCATAGTGAAAACAACATTAATAAAAATTTTTTGTACCAATAGTCGATCATTTTTTGTAATTAATTGGCCCATTTGTGCATAACTATTGCAACATTTGTCCCATTTGTGTACCACTATTGGAACATTTGTCCCATTTGTGTACCACTATTGGAACATTTGTGCACCACTATTGGGAAATTTGTCAACAAGTACTAACGATTTTGAGTTGACAGTTACTAGAACATCTTTAGTTAGGTATCAGGCGACACTTTGAAATGTGTACTTTTTTACCTCTGTGCGCATAATTGATTCCACAACATGCATCGTTACTACCTATGTGTGTGAAAAGTGGACCTGTATCTGCAAGCACAACACTTCAATTAAGTCATTACATGCATGGTTAGACAGATATAAACATGAATAATAAAACCATAACAAATTGACCCATTGCCTTCTAGTAGATGCGATTTTAGATTGCTCTCAGATTGCTAAGCTATCCAATGACTAGACAACACCTAAATGGAGGATTTTTAATCTATATGAGCATGGATTTAAGCTAGATGAATGCAAGATTTAAGCTAGATATGCAAGATTAATCTAACATGATTTAAGAAATAAATGAGATAAATGATCTAAATACGTATTCAATAACTAATATGTGAATATCTAAATGCACAAATATCAATGAACCTATAGCAAAAACAACATGATAATAATATATTCTCCAAGATCTTTTAATGAGAGATGAGAGCCTGAATTTATAAAAAATTCAGAAAGAAACTAAAGGCTGAGATCAAATAATGATGAGAAGTCAAGATTTTCCAAGAGGAAGCACAATCTAGGTGAATTGATGTGATTGGATGCTTTTCTGAGTTTTAAAGGAAATTGAACTAAAATTAAGATAAAATCAGAAAAAAACTGATTTATTCTCTATTTCATTCAATATTGATATTTAATTGTTTTAATTGCTTTCTCTGAGATTATTTATCAATTTTTAATTTGTTTTTCAAGATTATCTCCAATTGATTTCTTTTCTCAAATTTTAATTCTCTTTTGGTCAATTAATTCTTTTTTTTTATTTATTTCCTTTTTTGAAGATTTGATGGAAAATTGATTTATTTAATTAAATATGCTAGGATATTTAATTAAATAAATAAGATAATTGTTTAAAAATTATTTACTTGGAATGATCAATTAACTATATAAGTATTTAATTAGTATTGAGTGACTAATTTTGCCATGTGACATTGATGATTTTAGAATTAACTATGTGCTCAAGATTTATTTAATTGCCTTTGGTAGGACCTTGGTGACATTGTTGAGATTAAGGGCTCATGGTTTAGATGACCATTTTTAGGGTATTACTTTTTCCCCTCTTTGAATTAATGTGCAAGAAGCGCGTTGGTTCAAAGAAAATTTGATGTCTAGGAGATACTAGTTCTGAACTTGATTGATCATGAAGTAGATGAGGAGCGAGGTGCTAAGCTTGATTCGAAGCGATGAAGATGAATGAAGTCTGATTAAAGCGATACCGATCTCAAACTTGATTGAACTTAGGAATGATAGAAAACAAAAGATATCGAACTTGAACTTGATTTATCAAGAAGTGGATCTTACTGATCTAGAACTTGATTGATCTAGACACAGTGAGTGAAGATAAAAATCGATCTTGAACTTGATTGATCAAGATATGATGAGTGAAGAATAAACTGTCTAGCTTGATTCGATGTGATGAAACTAAACACTTGCTTAGATTTAGCATGTGATCAAAGAAACTCTTTAAACCCTTGATTGAGTTTAAATGAATAATCAACTTGATGAAAAGCGATGAAACTGATTAACGTTAAGAGATTGATTCAGACGAAGACAAATATCAACTTGATATGAAGTGATGAAACTGATATGCCCCTAGCGATTGATTCGATTCAGATGATCGAGAGATCTCAACTTGATATAAATCTCGATGAAGATGAGATGCCTCTTAGCAATAAGGATTTGATTGATTTCCTTTAGTTGAAAAATATTTTTGCTCGAATTTCGATGAAGATTTGAAATTTTTTTTGACATTTGAAGATGTGAGGTCATAAGGTCACGAGTATGCCCCCTCGGGAGTGAAATCGAAAGATAGCGAGGGTACATAATGATTATAGGCAATTTTTAGCGATGATAAGTTGTTTGAGCACAAATTGATTCAGAGGAATTTTTGAAAATTTTGCATTGATTGATAGGAAATTGAGCGCAAAGTGGATTTGTAGAAATTAAATTGAGATTCAACATTGATTCATGAGAAATTGAGCACAATTAGAAAGAGAGAATGAGCTTTTGATGAAAAGCGCTAAGTGGTCCAAAATTTGTGAAATTGACTAGGAAAATTATCTCGAATTTTGATTTCGATCCCGAAAATGGAATCAGAATGGGCAAATTAGCTAAAGGTACAATTTTCACGTCCATCGGACCAAGTTGAAAAATTAGAGTTTTTGCTAATATATGGGACAAAAGGGTCATTTTCAATTCATTTTAACCATCCAAAGTTTGAAAATTAAAAAAGCTTTCTGTGAGAAAAATAGTGATCCCTACTCGTGAGCATCGATTCGAGCACCAGAGATGACATAATCGACCATGACACTATGAGCCACTAGTAAGTGATCTATCTTAAGCCTGTTATTCATTCCAAATTTGAATTTTTTTGTTGATTTTTCAAGTTTTTTGGTATGTTGAGTTAGGTTTTATCATTTTGTCATGCAAGACAAGATCTTGTCTTGTACGACAAACTGCTAAATTTTATTTTGTCATTTAAACCCATAAGTTTTGTCATTCGGGACTCACCCTTGTGTCATATGACAACATTCATACGAGTTTCTGATCTTCTGTGTTTTGTCATTTGGAAAACAATGAGCATTTTTTAAGGTCTATTCTGATACTTTGTCGTTTGATTTTGCAAGTTTGATTGCCTCATGTGCTCTTCAGGTGTGTTTACCCACCTACCATGACTTTAGTTCGATAGCTATCAGAGGTTGAGGAGGCTCATATTGACTTGTGCAGCTTGACATGTCTGTTGAGATTACCTGATATCTGTGTGAAGCACGGTATGCTCACAACATTGGTAGAGAGATTCCATTCTGAGCATAGTACCTTTCACTTACCAGTTGGGGAGATGACTATCACTCCTGAGGATGTATATAGGATCCTTTGTATCCCTTTTGTTGGGGATAAGGTGGATTACAATTCAGGACACCTTCCTGGATTACAGACAGTGAGGCATGTCTTCAGGGATCTTGATATCCTGACATGTTCCATCAGTTGGGACATCATGATGAGCAGGTATAGTGACGAGTTTCCTCTGGCTTGCATCCTAGCAGGTTTTATCAGTTGTTTTATGATGTCAGATAGAGGTCAGCAGTGATTTCAGTGTGGATGGGGCTGGATGTTGGAGAGATTGGTTGAGACCCCTCAGAGACTTGGCTGGGTTCATGCATTTTGGCCCACATGTATCGCAAGATGCATGAGATAGTGTACAGGGAGGGCAAGAGCATGGCCGCTGATGTTTTGATCTTATAGGTTTGGGCTTGGGAGTACCTCCCAGTTTGTCAGCCTATTGTTGATGATAGTAGAGAGCTTGGGTAGCCGGTTGTATATAGGTATGTCGGTTACATTACACAACCTCATCTGGGCAAGACAAATTTTTGGCGGCAGTAGTTGGATGACCTGATAGTCATGGTATGGAGGCCTTACAGGGGCTTAGAGCCATGGGATGACTAGAGGCTGGTACGTAGGGACCTTTTTGTTACTCACCCTCTTATTGGCAGATTGTAGATGATAGTGGAGCGGTTTGTAGTATCACGGGTGATGAGGCTATATGGCCAACCTCAGGGGGTATCATAGGAGTTTACAACATATGCCCGATATGCTAATGAGGAGAGGAAGGGATGGTCACCGAGGTTATCCTATGCCTTGAATATGTAGGAGCTGACTAGTTTATAACAACTTAGATGGGATTACATGGATGATGTTGGAGATGTGGGGGTATTTCCCAGTATAGGGACTAGTTCCAACAACATCCATTCCCTCAATTGATAGATCCAGCTGAGGAGGCTCCTCACATTGAGGAGTTTGAGGATGATGCCCCCACACAAGGATAGGGATAGGGTCAGAGGTAGGGCCAGAGATAGAGATAGAGAGATGAGGCTCTGAGGCAGACATGTGGTGATCCTGGTGCTAGTAGTAGCAGGGTTCCAGCTAATGTGGGACAGCAGAGGGGTGAGGGTGGATCTCTTGGGGGCATAGGTGTGAGGTTGGGCAGAGCTGAGGAGGAGAAAGCAGCTTCGAGACAGGTCTGTTAGCGTTGAGAGGAGCAGGGTGGAGCTGGAGGTGGAGATGGGGGTGGAGAGCCTGCGAGAGAGAAGGGGACGGATGTTGGAGGGTTGATGAGGGCACGTTTAGCGGAGCTACAGTCACTGTTGATAGTGGCTCAGACTCAACTGGCGGAGCGAGACTGATAGCTTGCAGAGGTGAGGGCTGAGCGAGATTGTCAACTTACGGAGATTGGGGCTGAGTGAGATCGTTAGCTGGCTGAGCTGAGAGCAGAGCGAGATTGTCAGGTCATGGTGATGAGAGTAGAGTGAGACACTCTTTAGCAGGAGGTTTTGCATCAGACTAGTAGGGCAACCTACTATGTTGTGGCATATAGTGTGGTAGTTCCAGTCGCACAGTAGGTTGTCCCTTATTCACAATATATGGCATAGTCTGAGGGAGCGCGGGCACCTCATTAAGATCCCAGTCATCAGGCTCCTCCTCCTCCACCTGGCGATGAGGGAGAGGGTGCTAGCTAGATATTTCTTTTTGTAGTAGTGATATTGTTTTGTAGACATACCCATTTTTTGTAGCCTATACAATTCTTTCTCTGATGGGAGTTTGTACATGTCATTGGACATCATTTTGTACTCTTAGACTTGATATGATATAAATATATATACGAGATCCGATTTGACTTCATTATACTTGTGTTGATTTGATTTTTTAGATGCTTTCTATATGCTTTATTCTATATGTATGCATATCTTTTTAGTATAGATGAATGAATGCAAATCAAATATGGATGTTTATTTTTGTTTCTTTTTATGCAAATAAATGATGATGCAAATAAATGAGGAGAATGAGTAACTAGTAATGCAAATGTTTATTTTTCTTCATGCAATAATATGAATGCAAATAAGTGTAAAATGAAATGTATGGATCTATAGAAGATGCTCATGTATGCAGCTAACATCTCAATACACAAGTACTCGATCAGAGAAATGATGATGAAAAAGAGACCACTTAGCTGAGATATGATGAAGCTTCCAACTCTCATTCAGAAGATAAAGAGAGAATTGTTATACCAAAATCACTCTAAATTCACAAAATGCAAAATGAAAGGCAAAATGAGATGCACAATGAAATGAAACCTAAACTTAGTCACTAGATTTGAAATGCTTAATTTTCATCATTGAGTGTTTTACAAACATAGCAGGCAGATTAGAGTTCCTTTCTTTTCATGTGCAATATTAATTATCTTGTCTGCAATGACCCTTTTTTCATTTATATCCTTGGAGAGATTTCGCAGGGACCTAGATTGCTTGAGAAAGAAATTCCCTCAAAATAGATGAAGAAATGATGGGAACCTCCCTATAGCATACAAATAAGTGGAGTCAAGGTATGTGTGGCGATTTCACCTTAATGTGAAGGCACTTATCACAGACACCTAGCTGATTAGATGTTTTCAGATCATCGGAATCATTCCTACATGTAGAAAACAAAGAAAATATTATGCCCCCAATCCTTTCTCCTCTTAGTCAAGATAGACTTCCTTGAGTTACTCAGAGGGAATAATAAGCGAAAGCCAATGTAAAAGACAACACACAAAGAAAATTTCATGCATATCTCAAACAATTTAGTGATTGTTTTCAATAGTCTTGTTTTGCTTGTGTACTCAGTGGTAAAACTCTTCAGTAGTTAGGAGATAGGTGATTGACTTAGAGTGGATGACTGGGTATCACTGACTGAAATATGACTTGGTTGATACTGCTTAGGACATGTAAATTGCTCAGCTAATTACCCTAAGACTAGGACAATGATTGGTTTCAAGCCACGAGGGTCCCCAAATAACCAGGATGTCACGAAAATGACTAAAAGATATGTACAAGCTAAAGCAAAGAAGCAAAATTTTAGTACAAGAGATAAGACTACCCTGGACAAAATCCAGCACCCATACTGATCTATGTCATTGTTTTGATTTGTGTGATCATTGATAGGAATGTCTGGTTTCAAAGACTAAGTACTCCGTATAAGACTGATCTGTCTAGTTTCGAGTGTCCCTTCCTTGTATAAGACATGTTGATGTTTGATAGAGTTTGATAGATTGATTAACAAGACATGCAATTAGTTTGATTGCAGGCTTTGAGAGTTTGTCTAATGTTGATTTAGTTTGATGGATAGTCTATGCTTTCTTGCTTTGATTTTGTTAGTTTTTTATTTTTATTTTTATTTTTTGTTTTTAGGATTTTGTTCAGGACATTTTATGATTTTTAGGAGTCTGTTCAGGACATTTTATGATTTTTAGGAGTTTGAACCGGACATTTTATGATTTTTAGAATTTTTGTTCAGGACATTTTGTGATTTTTAGGAGTTTGTTCAAGACATTTTATGATTTTTAAGAGTTTGTTCAGAACATTAATGATTTTTTAGAATTTTTTATGTTTTCTCCTAGTGTCTAGCAAGGCAAAAGGGATTTTGAGTACATGAATGGATAAGAAAATGATGGTGGATGCTTTCAAGGGCTATCTCACAATGTTAATCCAAGCACAAGGTCCAGATATAGCAATGTGAACCAAGGATTTTAGCAATGTAAAGGAAGGATTTTAGCAATGTAAAGCAAGGATTTTAGAAATGTAAAGCAAGGATATAGCACAACAAAGAAAGGATATAGTGTAACGAAGCCATATGGTCCAAAGAAGTAGCCATGTCAAGAGGTTTGTGGAAAGCATGTTTTTGTATTTTGTCCATAGTGTTGATCAAGATCAAGGAATAGATTTGGATAGGAGGCAGATATGATAAGCAAGATCAAAAGGGAGTAATGAAGGATGTAAGCGAAAAATGGAGAGGGGATAAAGGGTCTAGATCAAGTGTAATAGATAGGACACATTAAGCCTACAAAGATCCTTAACCTTGTTAAGATCAAAGGTGAAAAAGGGATATGAACATAGATAGAGCAGATGAGTGATAATGGAGGATGAAGGATAATGGAGGAAGAAGGATAATAGATGGATGTACATGGATGGAACTTTCCCCCAGTGTAAAGTGCAAAAGGATAATGGATTACACATGATGTTTGTTTGCCAGGTTTTCATCATGGTACTTGCCCAAGGCACCACAAGAAGTGGTTTTCACTCTTGGACGAAATTATTTCTCTTTACTTTTTTTCTGATCTTTTTTTTTCATTTTTTCATCATTTTTTTTTTCTTTTGGAAGATAATGGAGGCATGATAGGGGATGGAAGAAGGACCCCAACATCTCGTTGCTTTGGATGGTACCCTTAGAATATGAGTTGCAATAGACCATGGCTATGAAGGTATGCTCAAAGACGTTGGCAGGATAATGGAATGAAACTAGGGCAAGGACTTATGCAAAGGATTGGATAAGAGGGATGGAGGATGGAAAAGAGGTGTTGGATAATGGATGGGATGTTGGAAGAATTGTGTATGGATAGATGGAAATGCTGGAAAGATCAAAATTGGCACACGCCTTGAGGGATGGTGGACATATGGAGGAGAAGTGAATCTTAGATTTTGATATTTGGATGGAGGAAAGGTTACAGATTTTGGGGCATAAGAACCCAAAATGGATGAAGGAGGTGATGGAGGAATATAATCAAAAGGTTTGGATGGAGGAACAACAATTTTGGATGCTAATTTTGATTTTTCTTTAGACTATTGTGCTTCAAGAAGCCGCTTAGGGAACCACATGGTTTTTGATTTTTCATGTTTTTGTAGTTACTTAGAGCGCATTGCTTGTACAAGTGCCTTAGGAACCCATATAACTTTTGACTTTTCTTCTTTCTTTGTGGGCCTTTCTGGCATTTTGTATTTTTCTTTTTCTTTTCGGATCATATTTTTCTTTGTTGTGACATGTTGATTAGATGAGACATGTTGATCCTTGAATACATGTGGATTACTTGACTTATGACGTTTATGCTTGGCATCCAAATTGCTTGGAGAAGGAAAAGAATGTATGAATGGATAGGAATGATTTGGAGGTATTTTAGATGGATGGAAGGTACTCAAAGACGTGTGACTTTGTTGATCCCACATAAGGGATGGAGGGATATAGGGACCTAGAATAGATGGAAGCGATGATGGGGAAAGCATATATTTGGATTTAACTAGAGAAATGTAGGATTTATGAGAGACACTTACATCTTGAGAAATGTCCTTGAGGCCATGACCTTTAACATTTTCTTTAATATGGAGGGGTTCTTGCTTGTGGAGATTTACCTCTTTGCCTTTATAAATATTTTGACTTGTAGGATACACTTTGCTTTGGAAAGAAGGCGTGAGTCCATTATGAGATGGAGGTGGAATGTAGGGAATGGTAGGAACATGAAAGGGATTTGTAGGAATGATGGATCCTTGAGGTGAATATGGAGGAATATGGCAAGGAGATGAAGGGATACCTTGATCTTGACATGGAAGAGGACCATTGGATAGAGTAGGAAGGGTGTTTGACTCTTCATTTTGAATAGGACCATTTGAAAAGGTGGAAGAGGCATTATGATCTTGATTAGGAAATAGATTAGGAATGAGATTTGGAAGGATTCTTTGCTCTTGAGATGGAAGGAGTTCATCTTGGAAGAAATGGAAAGGTATAAGAGGATCATCATGGGATTCTAGGGAAACATGATCTTTTTCAATCATTAGATGGGATTGAGGAGTTTTGGTGTCTTGATCTTGATTTATGGTAGGACTTATTCTTTCATTTTCCAGATTATCCTCTTGATATGAAGCCATTTCTAAGGAAGAGGTAGTGTTTTTTATATGCATGGGGATTCTTGGAAGGTCTCCATATTTTGACATGATGGGGAAGTATTTTGGAAAGGGCCTTCTGGAGTGGGTATGATTGGAATTGGAGTGCATGATGGCATGGGATCTAGGATTTTTAAATCATGTGAGGAACTTGTATCAATATTGGCATTAACTTGGATTTCCATAGGAGATAGCCCTTGAAGGTAAACATGAGAAGCTTCATTATTTGAAGGAGATGGTATGGATTGTTGCTGAGAAGTCTTAGGAGATGAAGGCATCATGGAAGGGATGAAGACCACATATGGAGCCTTTCTAGACATAGGTTCATGATTTTGATCATGCTTAGAAGTAGTTCCTTCTTTTTCTTTAGGTGAGTCATTAGGATCTTTAATTTCAATGACACCATTATCAATGAGATCTTGAATCTTATGTTTTAATTCCATACACATTGGAGTCTTATGTTTGTTATGCCTATGATATGCACAGTAATTACTCAAAACTTCACATCCTAATGTGGTATTTTTAGGCAATATAATAAGATTTTTCTTAAGAAGTTCTTCCAAAGATGACTCAATGGATTACCCCAAAGGTGTAAACTCTCTATCTAGGGAATAGATGTCTTTTTGTCTTGGTGAAGGTGTAGTGTGATCTTGTATGAGATTTGGCTTTTGATTGTCAATTATTTGTTGGTTTTTTATTGTCAAATCATACAATCATTTTAGCATTCCTTGAAGTTTATCACTCTTGATATCATGCATTTGTTTTTCAAATGGAGTCATTGATTTGTTTTGTTGGATTTTAATGTCATATATTTCTTTCTTGATATCTTGAAGGATTTTAGCCAAGGTAGCAATGGGAATTGGAGCTAAGGTATTCATGAGATTCTTACTTTTGTCAAAAAATTTAGAAGAGCTTTTGGTTTGAATAGGCATTTACAACTGACAGGACCGAGAGCTAGATGTGTTGCAGAAGTCAAGATCAAATTATATCTAGTTATTTGTTTAACGTAGTGATTGAGTGAAGTAACTAAGATCTGGTTTGGTTTCAGGAATGATCTATCTTGTGTAAGACGTTATCTAAGTTAACTTAGGTTTGATAAGATGTTTGTTTGAACTAGCTGAAAGATGATCGACAAAATCGTGCAACACAATGGCAGAGGTACACTATCAAGGTTGTTTATGCTCAGGAGGATGATGACCATTTTTATGCTCGCTATAGACTGATCTGGGCAGGTTTGACTATTCTATACTGACAAAATCAGAGATTCATACGACAAGATTTACTAAGTCGGACGACAATTTAATAGTTCTAGGATGACAATAGTTTTGTTTCGTACGAGTTGCTACCTAGTACTGTACGACAGATGGGTATGTCTAGGATGACAAAATATTCAATGCAATTACATATCATACAACACAAGATTTAGCTTCAGATAACATAATTCTGGGTTTCGCACGATAGAGGATTGAGTTTAGATGACAAATAAAAAGACTCATACGACACATGATATGGTGCAGGACGATAAATGATTAGATTCGTACGACTATTAATAGGACAAAGACAAAAATTCTAAGTTTTTCAATAGCTGAGTATGACAACTGACTATGACCAATTCTGAGATGGACTAATTTTTTACCAGGATAGACTAGTTCTGACACGAACAGAGTTTATCACTGAGTTGTTGATTTTTTTTCTCCAGTTTTAGCATTCCAGTTTTAGTTTGAGGGATGAAAACATAGAAAACACACAGTATGAAAAGTAACTCCAATCACAACATGCAAACCCGATGGAAGTGGGCTTAGAGAAGAAAACCTTTGTTTGCTAACTTAGTTACACACCCAATAGCCAATCAGAATATGGCCGCTAAGTCTCACACAATGGATTCTCAACATCATATTAGATGACTCCAAATGCTAATGGGGGCACGATATGGCAAGTGTCTTGGGAGAGTTACTATCTCTCTTGCACAAATATTATCAACCTTTCGAAGGTGAATCAGGTAGCCTCTAATTTTAATTGGATCTAGTAAGGGTTCTATTCAGTGCATCGAGGTATAAACTCAATTAATAGGTCTCCTAGCCTTGAAAACCAAGGTTCAATATACCTGAAGGTATTGAGGAGAGCTATTCCCTATTGGTATTTTGGATATGTTGATATGGTTTTCTCATTGATGTCAACACCTATTTATACTTATCAACTCTGGCACTTGGAGAATTGACAATGTTCACTGACAAGCTAGTGACTTATGCACAATCACTGGTATCTTGTTCACTGATAGGATATATTGTTCACCGGCACTTGGAATGACATGGAAAACACTTGGTTATGTCGAAGACATCATTTGGACACTTAGTCTTGGATATTTGTTCATTGGTATATTTGTGTTTGCATATTTTTTGTTACCAGCAAATAGGTCCAGGATAAGCACCGATAGGCTTATCTATTCAAGATCAACACGACACGCTATGGAGATGATTTATTAATGTTGTAAATGCATTAAGCTGACATGTTGAATTAGATATTGCATCGGTTATTGTTTTACTTGTAAATTGTTTTATTGTAATATCTTTTGTAAAGCCGACCTATACATTTTGGTCCTAGGCTTTGGTATATATGTAGGACCTTATTTGTAAGATCGATATGCAATTGGGAAAAAGGATTGTAATAAGGTATATGCAAGAATAAGAAGAGCTATACACGCAGACATCATTTGAAGGTTGAAGGAAGGTTTTTGTGAAGACATATCAGAACTGAACCGGTACTGAATCCATCATATGAAGGTGCTATTTTGAGCAGTACATCATTATTGGATTTAACCATCCAATTGTAGTCAGTGTGACTCCTATTTGTGTTTGAGCAGTGAGCTCTCGGCGCTTGGCCTTTCTGCATGTACAGACCCCCTATTGTATACACATACTATCTGCTGTAGTATCATCCAATTGTGGGTAAGGTTTCCCACCTTGGTTTTTCCTCTTATAGGGTTTCCACATACAAATATTGGTGTTATATATTATGGATGATATTGTCTTTCTATTTCATGCATTAATCTTTACCGGTACTACAACTAACTAATAAACTATCTACCAACATTAAGTTTGGTGTCCTGGTATTAAGCATTAAGTTTGTTTAAGTTGTTTTTGGTTTAAATTTATTTGACAACTGATTCATCCCCCCCTCTCAGTTGTCTCTGGGACCTAACAATTGGTATCAGAGCCTAGTCCTCTTTTTGTAGAAGTTTAACAACTTTAGGAGATCCAATGTCTTCTAACTATTTTAGGAAGGACAGTCCTAAACTTGATGGAACCAACTATGGCATATGGAAGATCAGGATGGAGACACATCTGAATTGCATTGGGAAGGACATCTAGGAAGTTACAAAGAATGGCTATACTGCTCCTACTCCTGGTCAACCTAATCCACCAACTTTAGGAAAAGATGAAGAAAATGATTGCAAAGCAAGAGAAGCACTTTTGAGCATATTATGAGACCAACAAATCATGGGATTATCAAATAGATCTAATTCTAAAGCTGTTTGGGGCCATTTTGAAACATTGAATGAAGGAGATTCCATTCCATGGTCAAAATTGCAAAACTTGAAAGCTTCTGGGTTAGGTATGAAAATCTGAAAATGGAAGAAGATGAAAGGATTTCTTCTTTTATGGAAAGAGTAAATGAAATTGTTTTGGGTATTAAATATTGTGGAGGAACCTTAAGTAAAGATGAAATTGTTTCAAAAGTTTTAAGAGGATTGCCACTGTCATACAAAATGAAATTTACTGCTATAAATGAGTTAAGAACAATGCCTAATACATCAGTAATTAGGGACACATTGATTGGAAAACTTTCATCTTTTGAAATTGAGGAATTTGGTCCTGTTGCTACTATAAAGGCAGATTTAGCTTTTAAGGCATCAACATCATTTGCACCATCATTTGACAAGTCTGATTGGAAATCCTTTTATGCAAGAGAACTTGAAGAAAGCAGGAGAGAAAATGAAGAACTTGAAGAACTTGAAGCACTATTTGCAAGGAAAATGCCTAAAGGTCCAGTTGGAAGTAAGTATGAAGATAAAGAACCCTTTTAATGTTTTAAATGTAATAAGATTGGTCATATGGCTTCAAGATGCCCTGATAGACATGCAAGATTGAAAGAAGAATCTAGAAGAACATACAAGCCTAACCCTGAATATCAGAGATACAAATTTAAGAACAATAAAGACAAGTATTGTTATCTTGCTGATGAAGGAGTCACTGAAGATTCTAATGATGATCCAGCAGAAAATGGATGGGTCTTTGTTGCTATAACAGAAGATCACCTGGCACCTACTGTTCAACTGGTAGAGGAGCCCCTGGTAGCTAAAATTGAAGTTAAGGATGAATGGATCATTGATTCAAGATGTTCACATCATATGATTTGTGATAAAAGTAAATTCTTGACTTTTTAGGAATATAATGGAGGTCTAGTAAGATTTGGAGATGATAAATATTGTTTAATCAAAGGTAAAGGTACTATATCTCTTGATGGTAAGCATAATACTAACAATGTTTACTATGTTGAAGGTTTAAAGCATAAGGTCAATTAGTTGAAAAAGGATTTCAGTTACAATTCAAGAATGGAAAATGCAAAATTGTGAACAAAACTAGTTTGGAAATTGCAACCGGTAATCAAACTAGAGGTAATATCTTTCATTTGAATAATAATGAAAAGACATGCTTGATTGCACATATTGATGAAAGTTGGCTATGGCATAAGAGACTCTGTCATGTAAATTTTGATTCCATTGTGAAAATCAGTACAACTAAAGCAGTTAGAGACTTACCTAAGATCATTAAACCTCACAATGCGGTATGTAAGGAATGTCAATTTGGAAAACAAGTTAGAGCATCTTTTAAAAGTATTCCAAAAAAATCCAATAATGCTCTTAACTTAATTCATACTGATTTATGTGGTCCAGCTAGAACTAAAAGCTTACAAGGTGTTAGATATTTCATGCTAATCATTGATGACTATTATAGAATGTGTTGGGTTACTTTTCTTAGAGAAAAATCAGAAGCACTTGGGAAATTAAAACTATTCAAGGCAATGGTAGAGAATGAAACTGGTAAGAAAATCAAATGTCTGAGATCAGATCAAGGAGGTGAATTTAAATCTAAGGAATTTAATACATTCTGTGAAGTAAATGGAATCAAAAGACAGTTATCAGCACCCCAAACACAACAATAGAATGGAGTTATAGAAAGGAAAAATAGAACTATCCTGGATGCAGCTAGAAGTATGTTATCAGAAGAAAATCTACCACATGTATATTAGAGAGAGGCAGTAAGCACATCAGTCTACACATTCAACAAAGTTCACATCAAAGGTGAAACTAGTAAGACCCCTCATGAACTATGGTTTGGTATTACTCCTACTCTTAAATATTTCAGAATATTTGGAAGTAACTGCTATAATAGAAGAGATGAGTATATTGGAAAATTTGATCCTAGAAGTGATGAAGGAATATTTCTTGGTTATTCATCTAAGAGCAAAGCATATAGATGTTTTAACAAGAGATTGCAGAAAATTGTTGAGAGTACAATTGTGAAAATTGATGAACAATTTAGAGGAACTTCAAGGTATATAGACTTTGAACAGACAATAGAGATACTGACAAATGAACCTACATTGAACATAGTGGTACAAAATGAAGATCCAATTACACTGGTATCATCTGAAAATTCCACTATAACTAAGGAATAATAGCAAACAAAGACACCCCGGTATGTAAGATTGAACCACACTAAAAATTAGATAATTGGGAACAAGTATCAAGGAGTTATGACAACAGGAAGAATAACAAATGAAGAAGTATGTCTTGTTTCTCAAATTGACCCATCATCAATTAATGAGGCATGCAAAGATAAACACTGGATTAAAGCTATGGAAGAAGAATTAGAACAAATTGAAAAGAATAACACATGGACATTAGTTCCCCGGCCTAAAGACAAAAATGTAACTGGAACAAAATGGGTATTCAGAAAAAAAAACTTAATGAAGATGGTAAGGTAATCAGAAATAAAGCAAGACTAGTGTGTAAGGGATATTCACAGAAAGAAGGAATTGATTATAATGAAACCTTTGCACTGGTAGCTAGAATTGAGGCAGTCAGATTATTCTTGGCTTTTGCAGCACACAAAAACTACAAAGTATATCGAATGGATATTAAATGTGCATTTCTCAATGGAGATCTTGAAGAATAAGTTTACACTGAGCAACCTAATGGATCTTCTTTAATAGATAACAAAGATATGGTTTGCAGGTTAAGGAAAGCTTTGTATGGGTTGAAGCAAACTCCAAGAGCTTGGTATGCTAGATTTGATAAATACCTTTTGAAGATTGGTTTTTCTAAAGGTAATGCTGACAGAAACTTATACTATAAAGTAACTAATGATGACATCTTGGTTATAGAAGTTTTTGTTGATGATATAATCTTTGGAGGATAAGATGGATTATGTGAAGACTATTCTATTGAAATGCAGCAAGAATTTGAAATGTCTATGATTGGAGAGATAAAATTCTTTTTAGGATTGCAGATTTCACAAACTAATAAAGGTATATTCTTGAGTCAATCTAAGTACTTGAAGGAGTTACTAAAGAAATTTGGGATGGAGAACTCTAAACCGGTTTGCACACCTATGACTACAAATGACAAATTATCACTAAGGGATGAATCTACACCTGTTAATCTGACTAGGTACAAATCTATGATAGAAGGCCTATTGTATTTGACACAAACAAGACCTGATATTATGAATGCAATATGTATTGTTTCAAGATTTCAGAGTAATCCTAAATAAAATCATGAATCAGCAGTAAAAAAGGATTTTTTGGTACTTACAAGGCACTACAAATCTTGGCCTATGGTATCCTAGAGATGAAAACTTTGAATTATGTGCATACACGGATGCAAATTGGGTAGGAGATGTAGATGATAGAAAAAGCACCACCGGCGGAGCATTTTTCTTGGAAGCAGATTAATTTCTTGGTTGAGTAAGAAACAAAGTTGCACATCTTTATCAATAGTTGAATCAAAATATGTTGCAATAGCAACCAACTGTACACAGGTATTATGGCTTAAGCAAATGTTGAAGGACATAAAGGTAAAATGCAAGGAACCTATAACTATCTATTGTGATAATATAGTAGCAATTGATATATCTAAGAATGTGGTACTACATTCTAAAACTAAACATGTCTCTATCAAACTGAATTTTCTAAAAGAGAATGTTGAAGCAAAATAAGTAAAACTAGTTTATGTGAATACTAAAGAGCAGATTCTAGATATTTTCACTAAACCTCTGCCTAAGGAGACTTTTGAATATCTCAAAGATCAGCTTGGGGTCATACCCCCATCGGTAGAAACTTAGAAAGTTGATCTTTGTCATCAACCGACAGAACTAATAGAGAAATCTTTTACTCCAACTTTGATGAGGAGAGCTACTTCTCAGGGGGAGTAGTTGGTATTTTGTATTTGAACCTAGTTTTTGTATTGCTTTGGCATTTGATGTCAAAGGGGGAGAGATTGATATGGAAAAACACATGTTACTCCTAGAGGGGGAGATTGCTATTTTGGGAGAGATTGATTACTCTTTGTACCTGAATTTTGATTTCTGGTTTTGATCTCTTTTGGGAGATTGTTAGTTTTTTCTGTTTTGGCATTTCTGTTTTGGCACTTTGATGGTTTTTCCATCTTGTGTTACCATCAATGCAAAAGGGGGAGATTGTTGGTATTTTGGATATGTTGATATGGTTTTATCATTGATGTCAACACCTATTAACACTCATCAACTTTGGCACTTGGAGAATTGACAATATTCACCGGCAAGCTAGTCACTTATGCACACTCACCGGTATCTTGTTCACTAACATGATATATTGTTCACCGGCACTTGGAATGACATGGAAAACACTTGGTTAGGTTGAAGACATCATTTGGACACTTTGTCTTGGAGATTTGTTCATTGGTATATTCGTGTTTGCATATTTGCTGTTGCCGACAAACAGGTCCAGGGTAAGCACCGACAGGCTTATCTATTCTAGATCAGCACGACACACTATGGAGATGATTTATTAATGTTGTAAATGCATTAAGCCGATATGTTGAATCAGATATTGCATCGATTATTGTTTTACTTGTAAATTGTTTTATTGTAATATCTTTTGTAAAGCTGACCTATACATTTTGGTCCTAGGCTTTGGTATATATGTAAGATCTTATTTGTAAGATCGATATGCGATTGGGAAAAAGGATTGTAATAAGGTATATGCAAGAATAAGCAGACCTATACACGTAGACATCATTTGAAGGTTGAAGGAAGGTTTTTGTGAAGACATATTAGAACTGAACAGGTACTGAATCCAACAATGAAGATGCTATTTTGAGAAGTACATCATTATTGGATTTAACCATCCAATTGTAGTCAGTGTGACTCCTATTTGTGTTTGAGCAGTGAGCTCTAGGCACTTGGCCTTTCTGCATGTGCAGACCCCCTATTGTATACACATACTATCTGGAGTAGTATCATCTGATTTTGGGTAAGGTTTCCCATCGTGGTTTTTCCCCTTACAGGGTTTCCATGTACAAATATTGGTGTTATGTGTTGTGGATGATATTGTCTTTCTGTTTCATGCATTAATCTTTACCGGTACTGCAACTAACTAATAAACTGTCTACTGCCATTAAGTTTGGTTTACCGGTATTAAGCATTAAGTTTGGTTAAGTTGTTTTTGGTTTAAATTTATTTGACAACTTATTCACCACCCCTCTTAGTTGTCTCCGGGACCTAACATTCCTGAGCACTGTCGTTGACTTGATTTTTATCAAATCACATTTATTTTATAGTGGGTTGGAGTACTTGGTGTTTAGTCATTCCCACTTAGGTCGTTCCCCTCACACCGACCGTAACAACTTTAAGAGTTTTAAGTTCCTCGGGAGGGCATGCTTGCTAAAGATGTACAAATCTCAATCAAAGAAAATGCCTCAAGGGTCTGGATTTTTGATTGTCTAAAAAGACAAGAGCATACTCTCCTACCTCTCAGAATTTACTTAAAACACGAAATATAGATTTGTTCTTTAACCAGATAGAAAGTTAGGTGCCTAAAAAATGAATTTAAAGAATACACAATGTTTAATTGATTCTCTTTAAGCAACCTGCAGAAACAACGTATCAGTAGTCATGTTGTTTGTTCTTTGACAGGCATATGTTTGATTGTTAAATTCTTTGACAAGCGTTCTACAAGAAACTGGTTAGGTTTTGAAAATCTCAGGTAGACAGAAGAAAATTCAGCGTTAGCGTCAGTATCATCAAAATTTAATTCAAGAAAAACCCTGAAAAAGTAATCTATTCTAGAAAAAATCCTAATCTAACTCCTCCAACCTGCAAGAAATTGTTAGAAACCTGCAAGAGGAAAAAGTTAGTGAAATATCAAATCTCTTGATGGGCTTACACAAGCCTAATTTCAAATCTTAGTTACAAATTTTTCACTCCTAATGCCGAAATGCCCTAAAATTTAAATAAGTCTGAAATTTGGAAGATCCTCCAAAAACTAGATTTTGCATTATAAGATCCCACGATGGGCACCAAAAATGTGTGTGTGAAAAGTGGACCTGTATCTGCAAGCACAACACTTTAATTAAGTCATTACATGCATGGTTAGACAAATATAAACATGAATAATAAAACCATAACAAATCGACCCATTTCCTTCTAGTAGATGTGAGTTTAGATTGCTCTCAGATTGCTAAGCTATCCACTGACTAGACAACACCTAAACGAAGGAGTTTTAATCTATATGAGCATGGATTTAAGCTAGATGAATGCAAGATTTAAGCTAGATATGCAATATTAATCTAACATGATTTAAGTAATAAATGAGATAAATGATCTAAATATGTATGCAATAACTAATATGTGAATATCTAAATGCACAAATATCAATGAACCTAGAGAAAAAACAACATGATAACAATATATTCTCTAGGATATTTTAATGAGAGATGAGAGCCCGAATTTATAGAAAATTCAAAAAGAAACCAAGGGTTGAGCACAAATGATGATGAGCGGTCAAGATTTTCCAAGAGGAAGCACAATCCAAGTGAATTGATGTGATTGGATGCTTTTCTCAGTTTTAGAGGAAATTGAACTAAAATTAAGATAAAATCAGAAAAAAACTGATTTATTCTCTATTTCATTCAATTTTGATATTTAATTGTTTTAATTGCTTTCTCTGAGATTATTTATCAATTTATAATTTGTTTTTCAAGATTATCTCCAATTGATTTCTTTTCTCAAATTTTAATTCTTTTTTGATCAATTAATTCCTTTTTTTGATTTATTTCCTTTTTTGAAGATTTGATGGCAAATTGATTTATTTAATTAAATATGCTAGGATATTTGATAAAATAAATAAGATAATTGTTTAAAAATTATTTACTTGGAATGATCAATTAATTAAATAAGTATTTAATTAATACTGAGTGATTAATTTTTGCCATGTGAAATTGATGATTTTAGAATTATTTGTGCTCAAGATTTATTTAATTGCCTTTGGTTAGGACCTTGGTGACATTGTCGAGATTAGGGGCTCATGGTTTAGATGACCATTTTTAGGGTATTACACTACCTAGAAGCTAAATCAATAAATATAAGTAGTTAAGTCGCATAGGAAGACAACATAAAAAAATCAAAATCCGGTGTACCATTTAGGATCTGTGGGTGCGCGTAGTTAGCTATGATAGCTACTTGTGCTCTTCCCTTAGATGTTATGGGAGATACCAAATGATCTTTGTGATGGTATCTATTTGGTTTTGGAAGGTGAGATAACAAGCTTTCACCCTAGTGGCACCTAAAGTGACATAGAGGATATTTTTCAAGGCTAAACACCTAGTGATACCTTAAGTCACTTGGAATAAATTTTGGAACTTTCAACGACATGAGACCCATTGAATGCTGTCAAGTTTTTTTGGCTATTTGAATAATTTTTACATGGGAAGGTACAAATCCATTTTAGATAGGATTTTTAGCAATGTTAATGGTTGAGTAAAAGTTATGAGCCATTCCTATTTTGAGATATTAGTGTATGCTCTTGATTTTTTTTTAGGGAATGAATCATTTTTTCATGAGAAGCTTCAAATAACTTTTAAATGGGACTTTTAGCAATGGTAATGGTTGAATTTACTATTTGGTTGAATATAAATTATCTTTAAGGTTTTGTGAGGAGGTGAACTATGCTAAAATAAGAGGCTCTAGATCATAGTTTTGTCAAATATTTGTGTAAGAACATAGTTAGTTTTAACAAATAATATTTATATTTTAGATGTATTTTGTATCATGATACCTTGATAATTTCCTAAGTGTGTAGTCATATTTTTTCAATGATATACTTGTGTTTGAGATTTTTTTTTGTTGTATCTTGATGTCACTGGCAACTCTAGATAACTTTTAATGGAGCTTTATTAGTCATGTATTATTATGCTAACTTTATATATATAATAGTGTATTGGCATAATATTCATTATTTCTAAAATATATATAGATTGGAAATTGAATATCTTCCAATATGAAGATGTAAATCATGGAGCCTATATTTTTCTTATTTATGAATTGAGATAAATTTGGGTATTATTTGGGGATAATCTTCTAGATATTTGCACTAAGCATTTTCCTTGGAGAGAGTAACTTATAGATATTTTAGTGTTGCAATTAAAATTTGATTGGCATTATATAATTAGATGTGTACCTATATTTTTAGAGATATTTAGGTGAGCATGGAGAATGCATAACATTTGGAGATCAAATGTTGGAATAAAGATTCCCCCAATAAGGTTTCAATAGAAAGATTAAGGATCCTATAAATAGTAGTTGGATTTTATTTTAAGATAAATGATAGATAATTAATTTTGACATATCATACCACATGTGCACATATCACTGATAAACGATCTGAGACAACCTCAATAAGTAAGAAAACCCTTGTAGAAGGCCAAGCCTGAGCTACTAAAGCCTTAAACCCTAAACACCTTGCCTTATTTTCAAGCCTACATTCTAATTATTTTGTTGACTTGTTGTAGTCAGTCACCAGTCACTTAAGTTACAACTTAAGTTGTTCCCCTTGTTGATTTCACCGACCCCTTTTCCTAGCACATTATCTACTTCAATTGGCATAATATTTTGTCTAAGTCTTCCTGGCACCTTGCAACTCCAAAAGAGCTATCCCATTATGTTTTAGACCATTAGGGATGGTGAGGAAGCCCCTTCTTTTCATGGCCTGACATCTATGCTTCATATTTTAATGTCTTGCATCCCCATGAGGGTTTTCCTTCCTTCCAGTTAGAAAATGTGGACCTACAGGTGGTGGATAACTCTAGTGTTCCTTGTGCCCCCATGATGGTTAGTTCCTCTATTGATTAGTGATTGTGGGTCCGCGAGGAAGTCAACATGGTTTTGAATCCTCAATGTCTTGTCTTCCTTTCCATGTGCCCCCGTGGACCTTCAAGGTGGGTCCAATTTGTCTTCATAGGAACATGGGAAACTATTGATCTAAATTATCAATGACCATATTTTAAAATTACTTTATGACGGGTTTCACGCCATTTCCACAATTTGATGATGCACCAATGCCAAACATCAATAACCATTTTTAAAAATTTGATAGTCAATATTTGATTTTCAATGGCTATGGTAGTATTCCTATGCAAGGTACAAAATTCAATTCACAACTACCTCCAATGACTTTCTCATTGGATCCACTATCTTAATAATGTCATTATTGATCCTCTTACCCTAAAAAAGAATATTTAGGCACGCCATGCATCTCTATAACTTGCAGATGACCTTTGTCCTCTAATAGAACATCATTGCAGATCTCAAAATCATTCAAGCCTGCATGGGCACATTCTTCTTGACTATAGGGACATTATTTTGAGCCCATATTTCCTCCCATATTTCCTCTTCAAAAGATTATTCACTCACACCAAAGATCAATTATTTGATCTGATTTTCCTTTAAATCGTCTTAGTAGCTAACCCTAACTCAGCTAGGGTTTGAACTCAAAATGTACATCTTAGTTATTTATGATCCATAAAAGAAAATTTGTAACATATTTTAAAGGTTACCTTTTATTTTCTCTTATAGAGAGTCGTATTTTGTAACTGTTAAAATAGTCTTGGCTTTGCACTAATTAAGATTCACTGTTTTACCTCTTCTCTGTTCAAACTCACTATGTAAATTGTTTTAGCTCTTTGTTTGAAAGTTGTTCTTTTCTTTATTTCAAGATTAAATGTTGTGTTAAATATGCCTATGGATTTTGTTTCGTGATTGTTTTCCTTTCCTCGAATATTTTATTAGTCCTAACCTTAATATGTGTCTTCGGAGACTTATTAGGATATTGATCTATGAATATTTTGGCATCTCTTATTGATTCCCTATGCATAAATAAATTCTTATCTTGGTGCATCACCTACTTTATTGTTTTGAATTTTCTCCTTTTTTTATTTGCAAGCTATTAGGATAGCTTTAGATGTAGGATTTGAAGTGGTGGGTTGATTCAACACTTGTACAAAGATCATAAAGGAGGTAGGGCTTCTCCAAAGATTCAACCCTATTGAGAAAGGTCCCAAAATTCAGGGTTGTTTCCATGTTTCACAAGTTTGTTGAGTTGATAACTCAACAAGGGTGAAAAATTTTGTGACAATACTTTCTAGCATGCCCAATGGGATAAATGATGCTTGCCATCCACTAAGAAATTTGGTGTTATTCTCAATGCAATTAGAATTTAGAGGCAGTTCTTATTCAACACCACGACAACTCAAATTTCAAATTTACTAGTTTCAAGTACACAAGTGTTGGTATGTACCTACTTTTATGAAAAATATATCTATTTTTTCTTACTTTAGAATAGATTTCCATGATTTTTTAGTTTGTTTAGATGCTCCAATATGTCTACATTTCATGGAAATATTCACTCTCACCCTCCATTTCATGATATTGTTTCTTGTATGTCTTTTTACCTACCATGTCAAGCAAAAAACATCATTCCAAACAATATAGATACAACAAGTAACCAACATTTTCATCCTTCTTAGCACCCACCCACCCTCACTCAAACCTTATTGCAGCCCCAATAGGCTCATAATCATCCTTGGGTGGACTATTTTATTCCAAGCTAGCATGGTAATTCTCATTATTAGATTCAAAATGTTGACAAGATGAGCATCAAAGATATGGCCTTGTACTTTCAAGGGTAGTTTGAGGCTATCAAGAGAGTGTGGGAGTTTAACTTGCAATAGGTGGTGGAGCTACAAAGTAAACAATATGAAGAATCTCTTGCAAGAGAGTTTTTTACTAAAGAGGATTAGGTGAGAATATTACTTTCTCAAGCTTAAAGGATAGAATCCTAGTCATCCCCTTGTATTCCTAGTATTAGACCAACATCATTTGAAGCAATGTGTTAGCTTGTGGAAGAAGAGGTTTCCAAATACAAGATTCTAAGCTTCAAGTAGGGTGAAGCTTCTAAATCTTCAAGTAAGCCATTTTATTTTAACATTCCAAGTTTTAAGAGTTACCAACCTTTGCAAAAGCCTACTCATGCACAAAATCAGTCAATCATTCCTCAAAAATATCCTACTCAAGTTTTTTCCCTACCTTGGGAATCTCCTCAAGTTGAATAAAATTATCCACCAAGTCAACCTCCTTGCCCTACTATCATTCGCCTTTACCCAAGGGGACCTATTTTATATCAGTAAGGCCAGTTTGATGAGAAAAATAATGATTCTTCTATGGTAAAAGAGGAACAAATTATAATTGATAATCCTTCATGTGATGAGAAAATTGAAATATCAAACCCGCTACAAGAAGATGAAAGGATTGACCAACTAGGGTAATAGATTTAATGACAAGTGAGAGGTGTTGAACATCAAATTGTGATGGATGTGTTTGATGAAGTTCTATATTTTGTTAAAGATGAGAAAGTTGTATCAATTCCTATTTCAAAAACTAGTTGGGACAACAAAGAAAGAAACAAAGATGACCTAATGAAAGATCAATATTTTACATTTTTGTTTGATGACCTCCCATGTTCTATTGACAAGGATGAAGAGGGCACACAAATTTTACCATCAAACTAGGTATTGGGGAAAGCTAGGTGATGTTTAACATTGTGATTAGTGGTCATTTCATGAGAGACAACATGAGGATAAAGATACAACTCATGAATAAGGCCTCAAATATGATCATGGTTTAGAGTTTGGAGGGCCTCAAGGTAGCTGCAATGAAGTCAAAATCAGTCCTATTATGCAATAAATAAAGGGGATTTGGAGGAAGATCTCCTTTGGGATGATTTGGAAGGCTTTTATTCAAGATTGGAAATCAAACCAACATCTTCCAAAGAGTTAATTTATGAATAGCATAAAGAGGAAGTGCAAGATATCATGTTTCCAAATGAGATAGTAAAGAAATCATGTTTGAATTAGTAGGATGATATAATAGAAAATCATAAAGGTGAAACCAACATAGGTTCCTTGAACTTTGTCATCTCACAAGGATGTCCTATTAGGAATATTTTTAAGATGGAGGCCAACAATGGAAGATCAATCATGCTTACACCCAAGCATAAAGTTGCACTTGAAGATGAACATGTTCCAATCACCTTCCCACTTCAAGAGGTTTGCATGTACAATCAGGTCAAAGAGGTAGGATACTTCATCTTCATTCTTGAGAATTATTGTAGTAGCTAAAAAATAACCTCTCCATTATTCATCTCTTCTCAGCTATCAATAAGAAGGTGAAGAATCCTAAATTGGGAAAAAGAACAAGTTGTATCGAAAGAACAGTCAATTGTTTTTTTTGAGTCACCATCTTGTTGGATAGTTCTACATATTTGACTAGGTGTTCTTTGTTTTCTAAGTAGTGCTTGTGTACAAGTTCTTCCCTTTAAGAATAGTAATTTTTTACAATGTTGCTATTAGTTATAGAGGCTCTCTAGTAGGTCAGGTCTAAGTTGTTGCAAATCTTGTTTGTTATAATATGATAAAACTATAAAGATGTGGTCAACTACTAAGAGGGGGGGTGAATCCGTAGATAGAAAATAAACTAAACTTTCACCAAAAAAACTTTCAACTCTGAATCAACTCATTAAGTATATCGGTTTAGACACTCAAACAAATCTGCAACTGCATTGTTAAACTTTATTGGTTGTCCTAATACTTAGTGACACAATGCAACAGATCTTGAAACTTAAATACCACTTGACAAATCCTTAAAACACTTTACTAATACTAGTAAAAACATGTTTCAGATTATTTTTGGTCATTCAAATATATCTATGTAGATTTACCAGTCATTCAAATCAACCATATCAAAAACACATCCATAAAATCATTCACCACTTGACACACCTATTTTTCACGTGGAAACCCAAATGGGAAAAACCACGGTGGGGATGAATACCCACAAGTATTTTGAACTCTTCTGAATTTCACCTTGTTAGGAGCCATGCCTTGTTAGAAGCTTATACAATAATGTCATGTTAGGAACAAATCTGGTTAAGGACCACCGGGTTAAGGGATTGACTACAAATACCCTGTTAAAGGAAATACCCTATTAAAGGTAACCTCGGTGGAGGATTTCAAATCCAAGCTAATGGATCACCTAGTTAGAGGATTTCAACAACAATCTTGTTAAAGCTTTCTCAATTAGGGGATTTAACTATTGTAATGGTTAGAGAACAACAGGTTCTTGACTGATCTACAAATAGCACTTCCTTGTTGAATCAAATCATTTATCACTCCTATCTGCCTTCACAACATTTTGTAGACACACCTTTTGGTTTGGGAACAATCACTTCACACTTAACCAAATTTCCAACACTTTATTGAAACAAATCATCAACCTTATAAGCAAATACATTAGGTTGGTAACACAACACAAACCCTACAAATCTCATAGAGATTACAAACATATCGATTCAATCTTGACCATTAGATTACATACAATCAACATTACATTCTTCTAGACATCTACAACCATTCCTGGATCACCACACATTGAATCTGTAACTCATCAAGCATTTTTTACTTCATGCTATGCATTTGATCATTCCCAAGATAAATGGTTATCTCTTACACGCCAAATCTATTTCAAAACTCATCACGTGCATTTTTGCATTGTATCTTCTCCTTTCTCTACAAGTTGTTAGGATAGGTCTAGAAGTAGGATTTAAAGTGTTGGGTTGGTTAAAAACTTGCACATAGATCATAAAACAAGTTGAGCTTCTTTGAAGATTCAACCCTATTGAGCAAGGTTCAACACTTCAAGGTTGTTTCCATGTTTCACAAGGTTGTTGAGTTGATAGCTCAATAGGGGTGCAAACTTTAGTGAAAAAAATTATATTTTAGGTATTTCCCACTTATTATATAATTTTATTATAGATTTGTTTTACCTTTCAATGTGAATGGATCTTGAAATTTGGAAATGTCTTTTTTGAGTATTATTCTGTCTTGATCTATGGAGTCATTTTGAAGGATGAAGTTGAGAATTAGAATTCATTATTAGTGGTGATGGGTTAAATCCATATATTTTGGAATGGATGTTTAAAGATGATATTTTTCTTATGAGGTTGTGCTAAAAATTTGGTTAATAGAAAGATAGTATTTTGATCTATGTTATAATGAAAAAGACACTATTCTAGAAAAGACAACTACTTTTCATGTGTAGTGAAAGTTGATTGATGTGTCTTTATGAATGTTTTAGTTTTCCTGATAAAATTTTGTTAACATGGAGAAGTTCAAATAATGAAAATTAGCTATGCAAAAGAAAATTATCTCTATTAGGACTCTCATATAATGTATACAAAAAGAGAGAGAATATTGGAAAAGATTTTGTGCACCTTGCATAAAATATGTATTATTTTGTAAAGTTGTTGTCCATGTCAGAATGGGACACCATATGTTTGGTAGAGTAATACTTTCCTAGAAATTCACATGCTATAATATCCCCAAGAATATATGTCATATTTTGTTGTTTGATTTTGATTTCATTCTTATTTTCATGTCTTCTATTTCAATATCTTATTTTGTTTGACTTTGATTTCATCATGTGTTTAATATTTTTTTTATATTTCCATATGTTCAATGTGTATTTATGTGGAACTCATCTGATTGTCAACATATGATAAGACAAATTGACTTATTCAATTTTCTTACTTCTACTATTGTATGTTGGTTGTAAGTTAACTCTATAGTTATCACTATAATAAGATAATTAGTGATTACACATGATTGAATTAATTTTACATTATTGATGAATAGGTGCATCAAAAATCTATTAATTAAAAAATATAATACACATTGTAATGGTGAAAAATGTTAGGATTTCCACCATTAAATCCTTGAAACCCATTAATATTTACTTGGGGACCATTACATTAGGGAAAGATAGGAATTGGATAGATGTAAATCCATTACATCTAAATTATGATCTAGTTCCAAGGGTCTTGGATGATCCTCTTCTATCCCTTGAGTTGAATTGATTTATTGAAGATGTTGAAATTAGGGTAAATAGGTTGAAATTAAAGTAATTAAGCATAAACAGTGAGCTACAGTCATCGGAATGAGCCACGAACCTAGATCTAAAGATTGTAAGTGTATTCAGACCTATTCCCAGAAGGAACACCTGATTTTTCAGGACCGGGATGGTGGTCGCTCTAGTCTCTACACTTTTCTCACTCCAATAAAGAAATGATTTGTCACTATAAATAAAGATTATTCTGAAGATTGCAACTTCGTACCTATTCCTGTGCACACTAGAGAAAGGAAATAGGTTGGGAATAAGGGTTTGCCTAATTCAAACCTTGCCTTTGTAATTAATAGTGAATGAAATATTGCAAATAGTGAAATAAATAATGGAAAGATACACCTCAGACATGCAATTACTGATAATGATGCTTTTCTTCCTGAATATAATCACACATGTTGTATGAAATGGAATGAACAAGAAAAAACCTTAATCACACACACATGCTTTCATATGAATGTTGTAATTTTCTCCACAATGGTTTAATGAAGGAAATGGAACCTTGTTGATCTCTAGAAATGCTTGATGATGAAATCTTCAATGCTTGAATGCTTGATTGCTTGAATGAAATTACTAGTTATGAAACTAGGTTGATCAAATACCTTTATATATGAGGATCTAGGTCAATTTACTAATTAGGCTGACCTTGAAGGGTCACATAGAGCCATTGATTTTGTTTCCTATCGAAGTGATAGGTCACACCAATCTCTTGAAAATTGGGCCCCATTGAGGAGAATTAGGGCATTGGGTGCTCTTGTCTAGGACCAAGGTGCCACCGCCCTAGTCCTCCTGTCATGCCCAAACTTTTGGGCAAAAATGCAACAACAATTTTTTTTTGAAAAGCCAAAATAACTAGTGAAAACGTAAAGTTATGATGGTTAATCACTAGTTTTCACTAAAACAAGATCTAAAGTATTAGTTAACAAGTTCTTTAATGTGTGTGATAAGTTAATAATCAATCACGTATCAAAGGATATACTTAGGACCTTTGCCAAGTCCAAAAGCCATTCTAATAATTAAATTATTAAATTATTTCTAGGTGTTGATAATCATACTAGTCCTCTTAATATAATTCCTAATAGAATATATTTGACATTTATGATTGATTTCCCATTAATTAAAGTTGATTAAATTATACCTATAAATTCAACACCACTTTATTATTAATTAATCAGCCAAATAAATTCTTCTAGTTTAATTACATTGTGTTAATATTATTTCCTTATATTATTATAGTGGTTCTAAAATCCACTTTAATAATATAATCACCAATTCCATATATAATCACCAATTCAAAGTTAATTTTGACGGTGCTGCCAAAGGTAACCCAGGTCCTTCAGGCTGTGGAGCTGTTCTAAGAGATGACAAAGGAATTTGCAAGGAAATGGTTGTTGTCCCTATTGGAACCCAAACTAACCATAAAGCTGAAGCAATGGCAGCTTTCCAAGGTATCCTCATAGCAAAAAAATAGAATTTTCCCTACCTATGGGTTGAAGGGGACTCAAACAATATTATAAATTGTCTTAAGGAGGTCTCAAAACCTTCATTGTCGATCTACAACATAATCATCTCTGCTATAGACCTTATTAGCACCTTTAAAAAAAGCTACATTTCCCACATTTACTGGGAGGCCAATGGCTTGCTAACTGGGCTGCAAATGCGGTGGTTAACAAAGAAGCAATTACCACATGGACAAGAGAACAAGGACTCCCCGAAGATGTCAGGCAAATCATTTGTAATAATCGTTATAGAAGTACTCCAAAAATACTTGATGGACAGGATAATTATGAAAAGAACTCACTTGAGTACTTCGAGTCATTATAATAATGAGATATTCATTCATTATAATACCAATGCCATTAGTTCCCATGCTTTCTGGGTAACTTTGATAGTTCCAAAAAGCTCTCCGGCTAATTTGCTCTGCAAGTTTCAAAATTTGGTGTTGAACAACGACAACATGGGTGGTAACAGGAGGTGATATGAACCAAGTAGCTGTAAAGAATGGAAACAGAAGGAGGAGGTTTGGGGTATTTTGCAGAAGGGTGGCTCCTCGAAATTCATGGAGAGACTCCATGGTCAAGATGGCATGGACACTAGTTTTTTCTGTAAAAACTGGAAAAAGGGCATGCTGAAAATGGGAGACCAAACAATAGAATTTGATGAAGATTTAATTGCTCAAGCTATAGGCCTCACAAGAGAAGGGTGCAACTTCTACAGAGATAGGAGAGTTAGCAAGGAAGCTATTAAAAGATACCTGGATATTGAGAAGGAGAAAAAATGATTGGTAAAGTTGAGAAAAACCTACTACCCGCCTAGGGCTTTTGCCAAACCCTGGCGGGAGATCCTCTTTGTTTTAATGCATTATATCACTCTAGATGGTAGGTTCACAAAAGTTTATGGTTATCACTTTGTTCTGTTGAATCACTTTAGGCACAATGATAAGGTTAACTTCCCTTATTTTCTGCTCTGTTCGATGAAATCGTCCCTTAAGGCCTACAAAGAGAACCCATTGGGTGATACTACCATGCATCAAGGCCTTATGGTCCTAATTTATGACCATCTCAAGGCCAACCAAATTGCCCGGATGCAGCTCTTAGTGGATTCTGAGGATGAGGGGTTTGACCCTGCCTTCTTAGAGGAAGAGGAGTATGAAAGTGACCCTTCAACTGACACTGAGGATAGCATGGATGTCTCGGATTATGAAAGTGGGAAGAAGAGGAAATACATCAAAACTAGACCTTCATCCTCTAAGGGAAAAAAGCCTAAACGTAAACCCCTAATTAGCATCTCTTCGGAACCCTCAAGGGTTGTTGAAGAAGAAGACAAAAGCTCATACTTAGACCAGGAAAAAGCACAAGAAGAAGGAGGATACTATTAAGGAACCAGAAGTACACAAGCAGGTAAGGGCCCTGGAAGCTGATCAGAATCTGGAAAGGAGACCATGGAAGAGGCTGTTAGGGTTGTTGACATAACTACCACCCAACACACCCCTAAAGAGGAACAGGCAACCCCTGATAAAGTTGACC
This sequence comes from Cryptomeria japonica, assembly GCF_030272615.1. Taxonomy (NCBI): domain Eukaryota; kingdom Viridiplantae; phylum Streptophyta; class Pinopsida; order Cupressales; family Cupressaceae; genus Cryptomeria; species Cryptomeria japonica. The sequence continues at coordinate 614,231,427 of NC_081414.1, read as the reverse complement.
CCCCCTCTAACCCTTCCCCCAAGGGTTTGCAAGGTTTCATGGAAACTATGGAGTGGCTTATTAATGGTTACAAGAAAGCTATGGACGAAAAGAAAAAACTCTGTAACAGAATCTTGATCTTGGAAACCATCAATATTGGGGAAGGGAAGACCATGGCCAACTACATAAAGGACTTGAAAAGCGCCATTGCCAAAGCTGAAAACATAAGAGATGATTTCAACCCCAGGTTTGAAAAAATTGAGAAGGATTTGCTGGAAAGGAAAAATATTGCTGATACTAATGACCACACTCTCTCGGAAACTGTTAGCAATATCGGTAAAATTGAGGAGTGTCTGAAGAACATTGCTGAACAGAGCCTAAGCATCCTGAAGATTTCAGCTAACAACACCAACACTCTCATCAACAAACTGGATGAAGAAAAGAAAATCTTGGACATTGACCTAGAAACTGAAGGAACAGGGGAAGCTCAAGGCCCCAAAACCCGTACCAGAGGCAAAAAGAAGGATAAGAAACCTAACAAGGATCTAAAAGACCTTAAAGCTGTCAGGGTCACTTACGACGAGCTGGTGATAAAGGCGGAGGACCTGTTGAAGAAAATTACTGTGTAGCGCCTTCTTAATTTCTTTGTTGTTGTTTGTTTTGCTATCCTTTCAGTTTGCTGGCTTTTTGCCAGTCTTTTTGTATATAGTTCTTAAGCTTTGAACATTTTGGTGTCTTATCCTATCCTTTGTTAAAGGTTTCGAGTCCTGAAAACCTTCTTTTTTAATTAATCAGAACATTAAATAATGTAGGTAATTTAATGAAGGGTTCTAAATGTCTTTTAATTAACCAGATCATTAAATAACTTGCCTAGTATAATAAACCTTACATTATTGTCAATTAATTCTATTAAAAAGATTTTAATAATCAAATACAATTAGAATTACCCCCTTAGATTAAAATAATCATCTTCAATTTTAGAAACAAATACCCTGATAGGGAGTAAACAAACATTAAAGTTAAATTACCCATTAATGAGAGTTTTTAGAAAATATGTCTATATGGTTATCCCCACAAAAAAAGAATATAACTTATTCTACTATACTTACCCCCTCAACACCAAAATGGAAATAGCTCTTATATAAAAATGAATCCCCATAAGCTATTGTAAAATAAATTATTAACAATGGGGAAATTTTCCCCCCAAAACTTATTTTAAAACCTCAACCCCCTCTTTTATTATTTTATTCTCTTTTTTTTTGCTAACCCTAACCCTAATTCAGGTTAGGGTTTTCACTTTATTTTTATAACATTTTTTTTTTCTTTCTTTTAAATCCCTAATCGAAGTTAGGGTTTAATGTTATTTCATTTTTTTATTTTTTTTTGCAGGGAACTGAAATCCCGTGGCCACCTTTTCTACCAAACAGGGCCAAGAGGTGAAACACACTGGGCGTGGCGGGGAAGGTTTTTTTTTGTTATATAGTGGAGAGAGGAGTGAGGAGCCGTGGTGGCATCGTGGCGGTCACCCCTATGGGTCACAACCCGCAGTGAGGGTTGAAGTAGTCCCTGTGGGTCGTGGCCCACAGTGCAGCCGAAGTCGCCCCTATGGGTCATGGCCCGCAATGGCAGCCGAGGTCATCCTTGCGCATTGCCGCCCACATCGTGGCCAATCCACCCCCCATGTGGGTGGCTTCGCAAGCCACCTCGGAGACACTCACAGCAAGGTTGTTTTTTTATTTATTTTTTAATATAAATTTTGTTTTAAAAGTTGCTTTCTTTATATATATATTTATATATTTATATTTATATATATATTCAATGTTCATAACATACTGTGCAAGTTACATTCAGATATTTATATTAATAAATATTTATGTGTATTTATATATTATATTTATATATTATATATACATATATATTTATATATATTTATATATATATTTATATATTATATATATATATAAATATATAAATAAATATATATATATACATCAAATGTAGGGGCAAGGATAGAGGTAAAATATGATGTATTTATCAGATACACAGATCAACTATTTTTTATTTATTTTTAAATCAACAACTATAGTTTATAGGCAAGCATTGCATATATATATATATATATTAGCAAATACATTTATAGTGAGCAGGCTTAATTTATTTATTAGCAAAATTTACATTTTTATTATATTTATATATGTGTATATTCTTTTATGAAAACATACACTCACTGTGTAAACACAATGAACTTCTTTTTATTTATTCTTCCAGATTAGAATGATACAAAATCATGTTAAATGTGTGAATATATATATAAACATTTACTGTGCAAGTGTATTTTCCAAAATAGACTATATTACAACAACATTTGATTTTCAAGTAAAATATATATGTATTTTCTTAAAAGAGATCTCACTGAAAAATAACCAGAATAGTATATTATAACAGTAATGATTTTATTTTCCTTAAGACTAACTAGCAATATAACTTAGTGTACATAATGAATGAACATAAGATTTAAATATGAACTTTAACTTTCTGATTTTACATTCTGCTAAATATTTATTTTCTATTGCAGATTTACTACTAGCACCTTTTAACATAAGAATATGCTCAAATAAATAAATGAATTGCAAATATATTTATTCAACACTACATGTTTAGATTTCATACTAAGCAAGTTTACACCATTAAACTAAGTAAAGAGATAAAGCTACATTTTATTTAAATGTTTATCTACCCTTTATTTTTATATATATTTTTTCTCAATAGACATTATAGCTGAAAATAAGTTTACATTTCCTACTACATTTCACGATATTCAATAAACAATATAGGAATACTATTTAAATGCTCCTTTGATTCCAAGGTGATGGATATACATCAAAGGTAAATATGCATTTTTTTTCTTTTTGAATCTACTTTACAACAATAACAAAATTACAACTTCAAGCCTCCCATTTGCTTTACAAAGAAAATAGGGAGCTTGTTACAATACATCTTTTCAGAATTCCAAATAAATCTAATAGGAGACTTTGCACATGAACTTGTCTTTTCTCCATCCTTTATCCCAAATGAAAACCTGCAAAAAAGCTTATAGGTTGTGACCATGGAGGCTCACCTCTGAAGCTAGGCTTACAAGAAGCCACCCCCGAGCTAGGAGAACCAAGGCTAAATGAGTTACAAACAAACTCAACCACACATGCAAGAAAAACTTAAACAAACATAAACTCCTAACCCAAAAATTTGCAATGTCATTATGTGACTAACTTTGTGGGGTGAAGGTGGACCAAGTACCTAGAGGTGATCTGCAAGAAAGAGGAACAAATGCCTTCACAAGGCTACCAAAATACAACCAACTCAAGGTCACATACTTGACCCAAAACAAACCTTATGTTGACCATGGATTACAATCCCATATCTCCCCTTATGACCCCCTTCTGCATAAGCATAAAAATAATGCAGCAAGGGTCTCATAACCCTTATGTATCTCTCTCTTCCAATAAGAGAGTCTCTACACTCTTAGGCTACCAAGCAGCCCTTCACCACAGGGCTACTCTACCCTCCCAAGGGTGAGTATGGCCTTGAAACACCCATAACACAAAATAATCTCATAAAATCACAAAGACAAACACAAAGAAGAAACTCAACATCCAACACCACAAATCACATATACAACAAAATCTAATACAAGGCAATTTTACTTCACATAAACACAATGGTAATCAAAATGCATGGAAGAATACTACCAACCTTTGATTTTGCAAAAAGGTATGAGGAATGGTTGAAGAAGAGCTGCCCAATCCACTAGTCTTTTTTTTCCCAAAACCAAAAATGCAACTTCTAAATCCAAATTTTCAACAACAACTCTAAGTCTCCAAGATTGGAGAGTGGGTGATCAAAATCCTAAGTTTAAATCCCTTCCCTAAGTAGGCTCTTCTCACACTTTCCAACTTCCTTGGAAAGGATGTGAGATCTCATAGGTTGGTCTTCCCAACCTCTTACATGGTTTCTAAAAATGGAAACTGAAAAATGTAAGAGAAAGTGGAGAAGAGCAACTATAACTCAAATGGAAGGTTGTCTAACCAAGGAGAAATCCTCAACAGTTGAATTTTTTGTCCATCATGGGAAACTCACTTTTGAGGTGACTTGATAGTCACATGTGAGTGGTCACATGGCTAAAATTGACCTTTACCCATAGGTATAACATATGGGCCTTCAAAAATGCCCTAAACCTAACCTTAGGAGTTAGTTTGGCCTTCCAGAAACTCACCTAAAGTTTGTCTACGGGTCAAACTTGAGTTGACCATTCTAATGGCTCTCTAACCAAGACTCTATTGGGACCACACTAAGATATTTTGAATAATGCATTGGTTATACAAATTCCCTCCAAAGGACATGTCATTGCCAATTCAGTTCACAACACAAGTGTCAAGTGACACAATACTATAATACGCATGGCATGTCCCTTTTTGGAATTAACAAATTAAACACACATTCAAGCATTCACATTTATAAATATAAATACATTGCATATGAGGTGTTGTCTCTCCGAATAGACAACCCTTGGCTTCACAAACACACATAGGTTTAGCTTGATTCTCTGAATAGTTTCCATGGTCACATGCATTAGTTTTCCTGCACATCTCATTTTGCACATTAGTAATCTCAAATACTCACATGCAATATTAATATATGAAAAGAACACAAATCAGACACTTCACATATAATTCAAATCATAACAATCAAATTATGAATTATCCAATAGAATTCACATGAAATAATTTACTCAATGGCATCTCATAATCATCATGAAATTCAATCATTCGTAAGGCATGCATCCATGTTTTCTAACATCATAAATGAAGTACTGCAAATCAGAAATAAATGGAAAACATCATATCAATGTTATCCAATCATTGGATCATATAGAATATATATCCATAATGCATCAAAATAAAGTATCAATAATAGGTCCAACATGAAAAATAACTGCAATGTTATGATGGCTTGGGGTAGGGCCTCACACCCTCTTCCTCTACGCATGAACTTCCTCCTAGAGTTCATCAAAAAGATGGGAGTACTAAGATCTCATCTATGTTTCATCCTCCTATGATGTTGGAACCTCATCATAAGAATCCCACTAGACCCTAACCTGGTCCAACTCACGGCCTTGAAGAGCCAGTGCCCGGCAAGCCAAAATGCGAATGGGCTCCAAAGCCAACTGCTCATCCGACTCCACCTGCAATGCATCCCAATCTATTATATGAGACTCATCATAAATATATGTCTGCAGTATAGACACATGAATCACTTCATTGATGCGTGATAGGCTAGGTGGTAAAGCCAGACGATATGCAACTAGTCCTATCCTCTCAAGAATCTCAAATGGTCCAACAAAGAGAGGTGTGAGCTTAGAACCCTTTCCATAATAGATTGGACTCTTATGTGGTTGCACTCTCAAGAAGACTTTATCCCCAACCATGAATCTATGATCTATTCTCTTTGCATCTACATACTTCTTTTATATATCCTTTGCCTCTCTAAGGCGCTATCTAATCAAATCCACCTACTGCTCCATATCTCAAACTATCTTAGGACAAATAGCTACTCTATCCTCAATGCAGTCCCAACTCAAAGGTGTCCTACAAGGTCTGTCATACAATGCCTAATAAGGTGGCATCCTTAGGGAAGTGTGATGCCCATTATTATAGGCAAACTCTACCAAAGGAAGATACTCTTCCCATCTGGTCTAATGATCCATGACATACATACAGAGCATATCTTCTAATACTTGGCTCACCCTCTTTGTATTTCCATCCATTTCCGGATGATATGTTGTGCTAAAGTTGAGTTTGGTACCCAACGCTACCTGCAACACCTTCCAAAAGGAAGAAGTAAAGAGGGAATCTTTGTCTGAAATAATCTTGCATGGAATTTCATGAAGTCTGAAAATATCCTGCAAGAATACTTGTACCATTGTTGGTGTTGTGAAAGTAGTCAGAACTAGTGAGAAGTGGGCCACTTTGGTCAACTTGTCAATTGTCACCATGATGGCATCATGATGGCGCGATGACATAGGAAGACCAATGATAAAATCCATTGAAATAGTATCCCACTTCCAATTTGGTATCGCATGAGACTGGAGTAACCCACCTGGATGGCAATGTTATGCCTTAACTCTCTAACACTCAAGCTATCGGGCTACTAGTTCAGCAATGAGTTGCCACATACCTGGCCAATGATACAACTGCCTCAAATCTGCATGCATCTTCTTAACTTTGGGATGTGCTGCATAAGGAGCTCTATGAGCCTCTATCATAATGAAATCACACAACTTTCCATAAGAAGGTACATAAATGTGCCTTCTATGGTGTATTAGTCCATCGAACTCTAATGAATAGTCTGCATATCTCCCTTCTAGGGTCTCCTGAGATTGCATTACTTAACATGCCTCTAAATACCACTCATCCTTAGGCAACTGCTGCAATATGTGATCTCTTGAATCTATATCTATAAACATGGAATATATCTCATGACGTCTCCTACTCAAGGCATCTGCAACTATGTTTTCTTTCCCCTTGATGTAGTGAACATCAAAATAATACTCACATAAGAACTCCATCCACTTTCTCTGACGAGCATTAAGATTAGGCTAAGTAAATATGTATTGCAAGCTCTGATGATCTGAATGAAGCTCAAAATGATGACCTAAAAGAAAGTGTCTCCACCTCACAAGTGCGTGCACCACTTCTGCAAGCTCAACGTCATGAGTAGGGTAGTTAAGCTCATGAGTCTTAAGTTTCCTACACTCATATGCAATAGCTCAACCATCCTACATAAGGACTGCTCCTAAACCATCCAAGGAAGCATCTACACATACCATGAAATCAGCTGAGGGATCTAGCACAACAAGAATAGGTGCACTAGTAAGTGCTTTTTTGAGTTCCTCAAAGGCCCTCTCACACTTTTCTGGCCACTTCAATTTCTTTCCCTTTCACTAAAGAGATGTGATAGGATGTGCAACCCTAGAGAACCCCTCAACAAAGCATCTGTAATAACCTGCTAGACCCATGAAACTCTTGAATTTTGTCACACTAGTTGGCACTAGCCAATCCATAATAGCTCTAATCTTCGATGGGTCAACTGAGATCCCATCACCTGATATGACATGTCCTAGATATTAGACCTCTTATCTAAAGAATGCATACTTTGACAAACTGCCATACAACTGATTATCTCTCAAGCACTGTAATACCTCTCTCAAGTGATCCTCATGCTCCTTCTCATTCCAAGAATATATCAATATTTTGTCAAGGAACACAATCACAAATCGATCAAGGAAAGTGTGTAATACCCCATTCATGAGACTCATGAATACAGCTAGAGCATTCGTAAGACCAAATGGAACCACGGTGAACTCATAGTGGCCATTCCTAATACAGAAAGTGTTCTTGTGGATATCGCTCTCTACTATCCTCAACTGATGGTACCCTGACTTAAGATCTATCTTTGAAAATAATCTGGTACCCTGAAGCTAATCAAATAGGTCGTCAATCTTGGGAAAAGGGTATCGGTTCTTAATGGTTACTTTGTTCAATTGTTGATAATCCATATATAATCATAGGGATCCATCCTTCTTTACAAAGATGACTGGTACGCCCCAAGGGGAGATCTCCTGGTACAAGATCTATGTGAAAATCAATCTCTCTACAAGATGCCATACCAGGTAGCTCAGAAGGAAACACGTTTGTAAATCCCTTAAGAATAGGATGTTCATTAGTGAAGGTTCCTTCTCATCCTCTTCTTCTCTATCACTAATGGTGATGGCAAATAACTGGAATCCCTTTCGCATGCTCCACTTAAGCTGCATAGTGGAAATTATACGAAGTGATATGGGTCTCTGAATCCCTGAAATTACTATGGAAGTACCATGATAATCCAAACACTTAATCTTTTTCTACCGACAGTCCATCTTGGCTATGTGGGCGTACAACAATTCATGCCAAGAACAATGCCATAAGATCCTAGTGGTGTGACTCGAAGGTCTACTATAGTGATTGTACTTCCAATCTGAAGCTGACAATCCCTAACCACTGATTCAATGGAAACTCTAACTCCTAAAGCTAACTCCACTTCCCAACTAACATCTTGCCTAGTTGCCACTAGCCTACGATTCTCCACAACCAATGGAGATATAAAAGAATTTGTACCTCTTGAATCAAACAAGATAGTAACACTACTACCTCTGATCATACCTATGGCATCTATGACTATGGCCTGATTCTCAGCTTGGTGGTTGTCAACCGCTATGAAAACTCTATGGGACTTGCCCATGCCCCTAACTATAGGTTCCGAACCTGCCATCTGTCCCTGTGGGCACTCTCTCACCATGTGTCCCATGGCCTCATAAGTGAAACAAGTACCACGTGTCTGAAACTAAACACCTTGTGGCCTAGAGTATGCATGTCCTCCTATCCTGCTCGATCCATTGTAACCACCCCTGGTGGACTGCTGAGTCCAAGCTGGAGGTGTGTATGGAACCTATGGTTCCTGGTTGTGCCTAGGACCCTGTGTCTGCCACTGCTTGGGCTTAAATCCCTACTGTCCCTATGGAGGCCTTTGCCTCTGATCCTGGTGTGGAGGAGGGGGTTTGAAGGATCCCAATGAATGTCTATGATTACCCTTCCAGTGAGGTTTCTAAAATCCAAAAGACTGAAGTATAGAGTTTCAGTTCTAACACTGATCTCGCATGTCCTGAGGTCTACCCTAAATCTCCTCTAATAACAAGGCCTTCTCCATGGCAACCCGAAGGATTCTTGGAGCTGTCATCCAAACTGGTCCTACTATACCGACATTCAATCCTCTAATAAATCCATTGATGAGTAGCTTCTTGTCCTTCATGTAGTCAACATAGGGTAGGAGCTGAAAGAATTTCTCTCATACTATGACACTGAAAGCCCCTTCTGCTGAAGGTCATAAAAGTCATCAATTATGCATTACCTAAAGTGCTCTGATAGGTATTTATCTCTGAATCTTTTCATTGTTGGGAAAAATGGTGTCTCAACCTTGCATTTATGCGAGGTTACTATTTATAGTAAGTTTTTATTTGAGCACGAAATGGTGCGAAACTCTCCCTGAAGCTTCTGGTTGGCTAGATAAGCATTCCGGTAAAGTTGCGTCGCAAGGTCACAGCTAGTTTTGAAGATATTAAAGTTTTCGTCTTGGAGGGGTGCAATAAAATGTTTAAACTTAAATTTGGGGACTTTAGAGGCTCCGAAACGCCCTGAAAAGTTTCCGTAACCGGCGAAGCTAGTTACGAGGTGATAGAGCACTTCGCGAGCTTTCCGGCGCTTCAAACGGTTCCTCAATCGGACACCCGGTTCTCAAGTTATGGCCTCCGGAAGTTTGTACTCCTGAAATAGGAAAAATAATTTGTATCGAATACATAAATGAGCTGTAAAAGGGAGCGACACGTGTTGATGTGTGCTTTAACATGTCATAGAAGGGAGATAAGGTCGGCTACACCTTATTGGGTGGTTTTAGCCCATGGTTTTGTAATACCGTTTGACGGTTTCTTGTATTGTATCTCCTATTTATGAGGTGTGTGAGATAGAGGTTGTGTGTAAGAGTCCTATGGCTATTGAGTTGCCTCTGAATCTCTGTTTAGTGCTACTCCTGCGAAGAGCTTGCTCTGCAAGTATTTTGTAATCTGTTTTTGATTGCTGAATAAAATATTGAGCTGCTTTTGGAGGGTGGGGTTTTTCTCCCGAAAGGGTTTTCCCCACGTAAATCACTGTGTTGTGGTATGAATGCTATTATATCTATTTCTATTTTCTGTAACTGTTGTAATGATCTGAAAAAGTTTTGCATTACCCTCCTCTCAAGGTTAGTGTAGGAAGTTGTTTCCGCTACTTAACTTCCTTACATTCATAAAGGTGTTCCAGTGATGGTGTCTACAACTACGTCATTCTTATACTCCTCCTGCCTCCACCATGTGGAAGTTGTCCCTCTCAAAAGGTGAATAGAAAACTATGCCTTCAAATTGCTCTCATAGGGACGCAATCCGAAGCACCTTTCTAGACTCAATAGCCAAGACTCGGCCTGTACTCCATTGGTAGATCCGGCAAATGATGGTGGCTGAAGAGGTAAAAGTTATCTGATCTAATCCCCGGGATCACGGGGTGCTCTCTCTATAATCACATGTGCCACAACTGGAGGTGGCTTAGGTTGATGGACTAACTCAGGCTCATGCTCTGCCCAACCCTCTATATGGCTAGGAGGTGGACTCCTGCTCCGCTCCCTAGTTGTTGATCTATGACTCTCAGAAATCTGATGTTTTGCCTGACAACCTACTACTCGAAGCCTATCCTAAACTATTCCTCTTAGGTTCTAAAGTGCAACCAAAATGTCTCGGTTAGGGTCAATCGATTGTTTGGGAGGAGCTTCCTGATTCCCTTCCAAAATCAACTCTTCCTGCACAACATCTTCCATGCCTATGAGCTTGTCACGTAGTCGGAGGCATCATGCAAGAGAAATAAAATAAATAAATAATTTAAAAAAAAAATAATAATTAAAGTGAAACTTAATGGAGAAAGGTTCCTAGTGTTGGAAACCTTGCTCTGATACCAAAATGTCATGCCCAAACTTTTGGGCAAAAACGCAACAACAATTTTTATTTGAAAAGGCAAAATAACTAGTGAAAATGTAAAGTTATGATGGTTAATCACTAGGTTTCACTAAAACAAGATCTAAAGTATTACTTAACAAGTTCTTAAATGCAGGCGATAAGTTAATAATTAATCACGTATCAAAGGATATCCTTAGGACCTTTCCCAAGTCCAAAAGCCATTCTAATAATTAAATTATTAAATTACTTCTAGGTGTTGATAATCCTACTAGTCATCTTAAAATATTTCCTTATAGAATATATTTGACATTTGTGATTAATTTCCCATTAATTAAAGTTGATTAAATTATACCTATAAAGTCAACACCACTTTAGTATTAATTAATCAACCAAATAAATTCTTCTAGTTTAATTACATTGTGTTAATATTATTTCCTTATATTATTATAGTGGTTCTAAAATCCACTTTAATAATATAATCACTAATTCCATATATTAACATTAAATAATGTAGGGAAATTAATGAAGGGTTCTAAGCATCTTTTAATTAACCATATCACTAAATAATTTGCCTAGTACAATAAAACTTACATTATTGTCAATTAATTCTATTAAAAGATTTTAATAATCAAATACAATTAGAATTACCCCCTTAGATTAAAATAATCATCTTCAATTTTAGAAACAAATACCCCCATAGGGATTAAACAAACATTAAAATTAAATTACCAATTAATGAGAGTTTTTAGAAAATATGTCTATATAAATATATGGTTATCCCTACAAAAAAAGAATATAACTTATTCTACCTCTTATATAAAAATGAGTCCCCATAAGCTATTATAAAATAACTTATTAACAATGGGGAAATTTCCCCCCCAAAACATATTTTAAAACCTCAACCCCCTCTTTTATTATTTTATTCTCTTTTTTTTTGCTAACCCTAACCCTAATTCGGGTTAGGGTTTTTACTTTATTTTTATAACATTTTTGTTTTCTTTCTTTTAAATCCCTAACCAAAGTTAGGGTTTAAAGTTATTTAATGTTTTTTTTTGTAGGGAATTGAAATCTCATGGCCACCCTTTCTACAGAGCAGAGCCGAGACGCGAAACACGCAGGGCATCATGGGGAAGGTTTTTTTTTGTTATACGATGGAGAGAGGAATGGGGAGCCGCCGTGGCATCATGGCAGTCACCCCTGTGGGTCACGACCCGCAGTGGTGGCCTATATATAGGGGCAAGGATAGAGGTAAAATCTGATGTATTTATCAGATATACAGATCAACTATTTTATTTTATTTAAATCAACAACTTTAGTTTATATATATATATATATATATATATATATATATATATATATATATATATATATATATATATATATTAACAAATACATTTATAGTGAGTAGTAATGATTTTATTTTCTTTAAGACTAACCAACAATATAACTTAGTGTACATAATGAATGAACACAAGATTTAAATATGAACTTTAACTTTCTGATTTTACATTTTGCTAAATATTTATTTTCTACTGCAGATTTACTACTAGCACTTTTTAACATAAGAATATGCTCAAATAAATAAATGAATTGCAAATATATTTATTCAACACTACATATTTAGATTTCATACTAAGCAAGTTTACACCATAAAATTGAGTAAAGAGATAAAGTTGCATTTTATTTAAATGTTTATCTACCCTTTATTTTTATATATATTTTTTCTCAGTAGACATTATAGCTGAAAATAAGTTTACATTTCCTACTCCATTTCATGATATTAAATAAACAATATAGTAATACTATTCAAATGCTTCTTTGATTCCAAGGTAATGAATATACAACAAAGGTAAATATACATTCTTTTCATTTTCAATCCACTTGACAACAATAACAAAATTACAACTTGAAGCCTCTCTTTTTCTTTACAAAAAAAATAAGGAGCTTGTTACAATACATCTTTTCAAGAATTCCAAATAAATCTAATAGGAGAATTTTCACATGAACTTGGTTTTTCTCCATCTTTTATGCCAAATGAAAACCTGCAAAAAAGATTATAGGTTGTGACCATGGAGGCTCACCTCCGAACCTAGACTTACAAGAAGCCACCCCCAAGCTAGGAGGACCAAGGCTAAACGGGTTAAAAAAAAACTCAATCACACATGCAAGAAAAGATTAAACAAACATAAAATCCCGACCCAAGGATTTACAATTTTACTATGTGACTAACTTTGGGGGGTGAAGGTGGACCAAGCACCTAGAGGAGATCTACAAGAAAGAGGAACAAATGCCTTCACAAGGCTACCAAAATACAACCAACTCAAGGTCACATACTTGACCCAAAACAAACCTTATGTCCCACATGGCTTACAAGCCCATATCTCCCCTTATGACCCCTTTTGCATAAGCATAAAAATAATGCAGCAAGGGTCTCATAACCCTTGTGTATCTCTCTCTTCTACGAAGAGAGTCTCTACACTCTTAGGCTGTCAAGAAGCCCTTCACCCCAAGGCTACTCTACCCTCCCAAGGGTGAGTATGGCCTTGAAACACCCATAACACAAAATAATCTCATAAAATGACAAAGACAAATGCAAAGAAGGAACTCAACATCCAACACCACAAATCACATATACAACAAAAGCTAATACAAGGCAATTTTCCTTCACATAAAACAATAGTATTCAAAATGCATGGAAGAATACTACCAACCTTTGATCCCGCAAAAAGGAATGAGGAATGGTAGAAGAAGAGCTACCCAATCCATTAGTCTTTTTTTTTCCCAAAACCAAAAATGCAACTTCTAAATCAAAATTTCCAACAACAACTCTAAGTCTCAAAGATTGGAGAGTGGGTGATCAAAATCCTAATTTTGAATCCCTTCCCTAAGTAGGCTCTTCTCACACTTTCCAACTTCCTTGGAAAGGATGTGAGATCTCATAGGTTAGTTTTCCAAACCTCTTACATTGTTTCTAAAAATGGAAACTGAAAAAGGTAAGAGAAAGTAGTGAAGAGAAACTATCACTCAAATGGAAGGTTGTCTAACCAATGAGAAATCCTCAAAAGTTGAATTTTTGTCCATCTTGAAAAACTCACTTGTTAGGTGACTTGACAGTCACATGTGAGTGGTCACATGGCTAAAATTAACCTTTACCCATAGGTATAACATATGGGCCTTCAAAAATGCCCTAAACCTAACCTTAGGAGTTAGTTTGGCCCTTAAGAAACTCACCTAAAGTTTGTCTATGGGTCAAACTTGAGTTGACCTTTCTAATGGCTCTCTAACCAAGACTCTATTGGGACCACACTAAGATATTTTTAATAATGCATTGGTTATACAAATTCCCTCCAAAGAACATGTCATTGCCAACTCACTTCACAACACAAGTGTCAAGTGACACCATAAAAATACACAATACTATAATACACATGGCATGTCCCTTTTTGGAATTAACAAAATTAACAAATACAAATTAAACACACATTCAAGCATTCACATTTACAAAGATAAACACATTTCATACGAGGTGTTGTCTCTCCAAATAGACAACCCTTGGCTTCACAAATGCACATAGGTTTAGCTTGATTCTCTAAATAGTTTCTATGGTCACATGGATTAGTTTTCCTGCACATCTCATTTTGCACATTAGTAATCTCAAATACTCACATGCAATATTAATATATGAAAAGAACAAAAATCAGACACTTCACATACAATTTAAAACATAACAATCAAATTACCAATTATCCAATAGAATCCACATGAAATAATCTACTCAATAGCATCATCATAATCATTATGAAATTCAATCATTTGTATGGAATGCATCCATGTTTTCTAACATCATAAATGAAATACTGCAAATTAGAAATAAATGGCATACATCCTATCAATGTTATCCAATCACTAGATCATTTGGTAGGTGTATGTGGCATAAAAGTTAGAGTTAAGGCACTGAATAAACCCAGATAGGAGATGAGGGAGAGACACGCTAAAGTAGGGGCACACACATTAGGTGTAAATTGGCTTGGTGATAATTTATGGTGCTACATTTAGCCCCCACTTTAATGGGAGTATGAGAATATGCAAATACTCATGGTAAAGTAGATGAAAGAGAGATGAAGGAGAGGAAGAAAGGAGCTTAATCAGAAGGAGTATAAGACATCACTAACTCTAAGGAACTAAGCCCCCAATCTTAGGATATTAACTCACTCAAATGCATTCAAGGACACACAAAACAAGACAAAAAGGAAACAAAAGGAAAACAAAAATAAAGACAAAAAGACAGAACACAAAAGCTAAAAACCAAAAATAGGACTTCAAGTCAACTAGCTGAAGAGACCTCGATATCAAAATGTCTCAACAACTTATCCTTGTGCATGTGTGCAAGTGATGTCTGGTTTCAAGTATATAGCAACCTGTATAAGATTTTGTTTTCTCTAGTTTCAAGCGTGCATCAACATGTTTAAGACATATAATGAAAATGCAAATGTCAAGGGGTGAATGTTTAGCTTTGGGAATATATTATGTAAGAGTTTGTTTTATTTGATTTCAAGAATGGGTAGCCCCGTATAAGACAAATACATGCCCGGTTTTGAGGACATCCCATGTAAGAGTTTTTTTTCTCTATTTTTGGTGATGTATACCCCATCTGAGACATATATCAAATGTTGTGTCTAGTTTCGAGCGTGAAGCATCTTGTATAAGAGTTTGTTTTCTCTGGTTCTGAGTCTGAATACCCAATTTAAGACATGAAAGGATATAGTACAAAGAGGGCAATATGGGTGCCCCCCCTCCCCCCCTTAAGATGTCAACATAGCCCTATGTTGATGTTTTAAGGAAGCTAGAAACAATGATACCTGTCTTCAACACTAAGGATATATCCTTTAGGCAATAATATCATAAATCCAAGATAAAGACGAAATACTCTTCAAGAAAGGATAAGATAGTTGGAAAAGAGATATCTTGCAACAAGTGTAAAGAGGATCCTTGGAGGAGAAGAGACCTTTGTTACAAGACATCTACCTCCAAGAGGAGTTATTGAAGAAACATACCATCTTCTACCAAAAGAAGGGAAGGAGAACAAGAATGCAAACTTTCCCCTTATTACTAGGTGAAAGGGATTCTCAATGAAGGATAACACACTTTTGACCCAATGTGAGGGGTAAGTCTATAATATATATATACATCTCCAAGTGAAAAATAGGTTGTACACAAGGACATACACCTCTTTCATAAGAGAGAATCCTTGAGAAAATAACAACTTAACACAAGGAATGACATCAAATCATAAACAAATACCACTCAACAAAGGAAAAGTGAATCCTTAGAAAGGATAAGAGAGAAATAAATCATTTCCCCCAAGTGTAGGGAAAATGAGAAGAATTACACAGCCTCTAAGGAGAGATTAAACACAAGCCAATACACAATATAGTCACATGAATAAATATTCAATTCAAGAAAAGACATCTATATATGTAAAATGCAACTCTAAAGAAGAGGTAATCTTCAGAGAGAGAGAGAGAGAGAGAGAGAATGAAAGATCACAAACTCCCCCAAGGAGAGATTTATCATAAGAGACATACCATTTCATGCAAGAAAGGATATCAAAATATGAAAAATTCAACTCCTAAAGGGAATAGTGACACTTTAGATAGAGAGATGGGAAAGATGATAAGATTCTTTCCCCCCAAGTATAGAAGCAAGAATGAGCCATGTTGCTGCCCCAAGATGTTTTATATTTGAAAAAGAATCACCTCTTATGACAAATAGCCCCCAATTAATTTAACTACTTGTGTCATAGGGTGAGGAGAAACACAAAGGGTGAGAAGAGTGCTAAGGCACTACTTTCTCACCAAGAAAAAGAGCAATGTCAGTGGAAAGATTTATTTGGGCATTATCAAATTTCTCTTGAACAAATTCATTAAATTCTTTAAATTTTCCAAGAGAATTAAAATAACTATAATGAAAAAGACAATTCTCACTACCTTCTTTATGATTTTTTCTAAACTTTAATTAAGAAAAAACAACATTCTTCTCATATTTTACTCTCCAAAAGATTCTTGTTGCTAACCTTTCTTGATCATCAATAGGATTAGGCCTTGTCTCTTGTGATGTAGGACAAGGATTGTTAGAATAAGAAGGATTGTCATCCATGATTTTAACTATGCCTCTATCAATGGGTCCTTGCATTCCATTCTGAAAATTAGGACAAACATTGGAAGTATGATCATTAGTTTGGTGACATGAGCAAAAATGAGTTTTTGAAGAAGAAGCACTTTTAGATGAACTATAGGTTTGTTGTCTTGCAAGATGATCTTTCAAGTCCTAAATCTTAAGGAGATAATCCATAGGAGAACAATGATAATGTCTTAGGCCTTCTATGCTAGTTTGTTTAGGAGGGTTTATAAGGACTCTAATTCCTTGTTCAAATTTTCCAAGTCCTTTTTCTCTAAAACCTTGTTTTGATATTATGTTAAAGCCACTCCTATAGGAATCTCTTAACTAGAAGGGAGGGGGGAAATTATAATAAATTTCCTTAAAATTTGTAGTGTAAGTATATTTAGAAGGAACAAATGGACAAGTAGATTAAGAAGGGATATCTTGTAGAGGAGAATTTTCCTTTCTATCATCATGCATATCCTCTTTGGTAGATTGGGAAGGAAGATCCTTATAATAGACCTCATCTTTACTTAATGTTATGTAGGTAGATAGATCATGAATAAAATGCATAACATCATCTTCTCTACAAATTTTTTGATGACTAAGATAGGCTCTAGGAGAAAAAGGAGGATCTAAAGAGATAGAAACACCAATATCTTGATCTTTCCCCACTTTCTCTAGTCTATGTACATGAGAAGAAGATGGTGTCATGTTTCTCTTCAATTCTTTCTCTCCATTAGAGAGATAATTGGTAGGAGTATTATCGTGTTCTTCATTCACATTAGATACCCTAGGAGAGGTACAAGTATTGGGTTTTCCATTAACATCTCTAAGATTGGGATCTACAAAAGCTTTAATGTGATATATATATACAATTCATTTTCCTAAGAATGCCACAATAGATCAACATGAACTATAAATGAAAGCATTGAGATCTAGTTGATTAAAAGGAAGAAATTTGGAAATTCTAAAAATGCAATATGCCAAAGTGCTATGGATGAAGAGAAGTAATGTGAAATGAAAGAAGTCATTATCCAACACATGATTATGATAAATATGAGTGAAAAAAAAAGTAATCATATGTGAAATAGAAAACAAATCAAACCTATTAAGTTCCATTATTAATGTTTAAAATCAGATCTCAAAATTGATTTGAAAAATGAAGCAACCCACAAATCCAATTAACCAAAATAAATCAGGGTTTTTATGAATTAAACCTCTAAATTTATGTAATTTGATTAAAATAATATATATTTATGTAAAATTGATAATTTAAATGTTTCTAAATCAGATTTGAAACAATAAACCTAAATTAGACAACCCACAAACTCAATTTTAGAATTAAAAATTGGGGTTTTTTGTGATATATTAACCTCTAAATTTTTGAAATTCTATTAGAAATTAAACTTGTAAATGTAAATTTTAATTTTAAATTGCATAAGAACTCATATTTAATATTAAAAATTAGAATTAAACGTGTTAGGAGTTTGGTTCACCAAAATGTACTAGGTGAAAAATATTAGGGTTTCCACCATTAAATGTATGAAAGCTGCTAATATTTACTTGGGGACCATTACATTAAGGAAAGATGGGAATTAGATAGATATAAATTTTGATCTAGTTCCAAGGATCTTGGATGAGCCTCTTCTTTACCTTGAATTGAGTTGATTTATTGAAGATGTCAAAATTAGGGTAAATAGGGTAAAATTGAAGTAAGTATGCATAAACAATGAGCTATAGTCATCATATTGAGCCATGACCTTAGATCTGAGGATTGTAAGAGTATTTGTACCTATTCCTAGAAGGAGCTCCTGATTTTTTGGGACTGGGATGGTTGTCACTCTGGTCCTCTGCACTTTTCACACTCCAATGAGGGATTGATTTGTCACTGTAAATAAAGATTATTTTGAAGATCACAACTCTGTACCTATTCTTGTGCACACTAGAGAAGGGAAATAGGCTGGGAATAGGGGTTTTCTTGAGTCAAACCCCAGTTTAGGAATTAAACTTGAATGAAATATTGAAAATACTGAAATAAATAATGGAAAGATACACCTTAGATCTGCAATCACTGATAATGATACTTTGCTTCTTGAATATAATGACATATGTTGTATGAAATGGCATGAAGAATACAAAACCCTAATCACACACACACACGCTTGCTTATGAATGATGTAATTTTCTCCATAATGGTTGAATGAAGGAAATGCAACCTTGAAGATCTCTGGAAATGCTTGATTTTGAATGCTTAAATGCTTGAATAAAATTGCTAGTTGTGAAATTAGGTTGATCAAATGCCTTTATGTATGATGACATAGGTCAATTTATAGATTAGGCTAACCTCCAATAGTCACATAGAGCCACCAATTTTATTTCCCTCCAAAGAGATAGGTCACACCCCTCTCTTGAAAATTGGACCCCATTGAGGGGGACTAGGGCATTGGACACTCTAGTCCAGAGCCATGGTGCTTCCACCCTAGTTATTCTCAATCAAAGATAAAAATTAGGGTCCAAGGAGGAAGACATAGCCCCAAAGGATTATTTGGTAGCTATATGCGACATAAAAGTTAGAGTTAAGACACTAAACGGACTTGGATAGGAGATGAGGGAGAGACACACTAAAGTAGGGGCATAAACATGAGATGTAAATTGTCCTAGTGATAATTTATGACACTACACACATATTCACAAAAAATGGTGTGTGGATAAAATATCATGCCCTAAGAGTCACGTGAGCATAGCCTAAGTTAAAACATAGAGAAAAATTTGCTAAATTGAAATAGAAATAGTTGGACTAGGTGGAGCATCTTGATTACTCTGATTCCCCATACATCTGCAAGGTTTGGATTGACCTTATGATTATCCCAACCTTCATAAGTGTCTTTTACCTTATACTTTTATTTATCTTTTTTCATAGTGTGAGCTAGAGAAATCACCAAGTACAAGAAAGGAAACCATTTAGAATAATTAGGAGTAGGCTAGATTTTGTCTAAGGAAGAGAGTCATCAAAGTCACTTATTACAAAGGCTGAAATCTTACCAATCAACATGTCCCTAGTCACATTATTCATAGTTTGAATCTCCTCATTGGCATACTCTTTCTATTTGTATGATGCAGGTAAGGATCTGAGAACTTTAGAAAAAACCTCTTATACTTCCAAAATTCCACCAGCACATCTGATATTACAAACAAGTTCATTCACTTTCTGCATGAAGGAAGTGATATTCTCATCTTCGCTCATCTTCAACATCTCATATTTACCCTTAAGGCTCTGCAACTTGGAAATATTCACATAGATGTCACCTTCATACAAAGTCTCCAAGTTCTTCCAAATCTCATTAGAAGTCTTCAGTTCCATAACATTTGTCATCTCAAAATCAGAGCACTCAATGATGCTTCCTCAACCCTAATATTTTATTCAGCTTCCTTTATCTCATATGGAGTTGAAGGACCATTTGCAAGAATAGTATACTTGTCTTTGGTAATTGTCTAGTAAGATTCATTGACGCATCTCAAGTGACACTCCATGCGAATCTTCCAAAGAGAGTAGTTAGTGTCATCAAATCTCAGACTATCCTTCTTGTAGGTTGCCATCCCAGATCACCTCAAGTGGTCAAGCTTCTTTGGAGGAACTTTCTTTGATATCAATTGATAAAATAGCTCTGATACAAATAGATGAAATAAGGTAGACAACTAAGAGGGGGTGGTGAATCAGTTGTCACCAAAAACCTACAAAACTTAAACTTGATCTTAGATCTAATAATTAAACATAAAAGCATAAATTAGCAACACATTATGAACACACATAACACCAATATTTTTGACGTGGAAACCTTGTTAGGGGAACAACCATGGTGAGATGAACCCACAAAAGATATACTTTGTTAGAAGTATTACAATAGGGAATACAAATGCATCAGGCACACTGGCTAGAGCTCACTACTCAAGAATAACAAGGGCTACAACCTAGGGAAGGCTCACTGCCTTACAAACAATCACAAATTACTTCCAAAAATTATGAACTAAGAAATAGCATCCTTAATGCATGGTTACAGTTTCAGTTAAGAACATGACAACTTCATTTTATTCTTCACACTTCTTCTCTACTTTCGAAAGATCAATACATTATTCACTCACTCTAATACACTCTTCCATCCCTCACACAAGATTATTACATTTATTTATACATGACATCAACCTTGGAAAGATCAACAAGGTCAGATCAACACACATAAAACAACTGCAATGATATAGTTATTGATCAGATATAGATTATCACATGTGAACAAAAACAATGTTGGCTAAGACATAGCATGGACCTAAATTACCACCTTGAACACGAAAAACCTCCAAGAATTATGGCTCAAACATCTCCAACATGTTACAAGCATCTGATCGGCCAAGAACATAAAGAACACCAATATACCGAAGAAAATCATTAATTATGAGCTCAACGATCAATGCAAACCACCAACACAAAAGGTACACGATCTAGAAATATCCACAAGCATCATGAATTACAATAGCAACATCCGCACAAACATAGATTACTAGAATCACTAGCATCTTTATACCGAACCTCAGGAACACTAAATGAAATGACTATCAACCTTTAAAAATCACTTGCAGACCTCTAAACCACGAACCACTTGAATTGAGGATACATACCAACATCCCAAACATCCAAATCTGTAGAATAAAATATTACAATTCAAAGAAATGCGGAGAAAAATACTGAACATGGTCACCACTGAACAACTGAAAAACAAGCCACAACATAGATACCCATAACTCAATCAAATCTGCATGGGAACCTCTGAAAATTGAACCAAATCAACTAGAGACAATCATCTACAAAATTTTTAATCTACAAACTCTGATCTTCACCACGTTGAACAAACTAACTCACTAAACTTCACTGCATCACTGTCACAAACAGAGAAATATGTTGACATCAATAACAACACATCTCTCAAATATCTCTTAAGCACATATTTGCAGCATTCTTCCAACAATCTCTCCAAGCTTCCAACATTCTCCCCCTTTGGCATTGATGGCAACATATTATGTGAAAAACAATCAATGACAAAGAAAAAGAAATATCTCTCTCCCAAATCTCTTATGACTCTCTCTCCTCCTTAAGTTTTTTCACATGATTCTCTTTCTCCCTTTGAAATCAATGCTAAAGGCACATATCTACAATACAACCACAAGATTAACTTACAAAATTGAATCTAAACATCTTACTTATAAAACTAACTACTCCCCTTGAGTAGCAACAACCAACAATCAATCTGGATCACAAGATATGACTATGAAATATACCAGACTAATGCATACCAAATGCATCTTAGTTATGACCATGAGGGGCAATTATCCCTAACTTTCCTCTGAGATACTCAAAAGTATCTGTAGACACTGAAAAATGTCCTTTTCATCACATACTAATTTATCGTCTTATTAATTAAATAATTATTTAATTAAGCTAATTTATTCTTCTAATTAATTCAAATCATTTTTAATTGCCCAATTTCACCTTCTAAATCATTTTAATCAAATAACCCTATCTCAAATATTAATTATTTAATTAATTGTGACATTTTCCTTAGTTAAATAATCTTTCTTTTTTAATTAATTCAATTTCCTATGATTAAATAATATCTTTTGAATTATTTAATTAATTAATTAAATTCTTCCAAATGCCCAAATTCTAATTTCCAATTAATTTTATTTAATTTCATATTTTCAAATTCAAATTCCCCAAATGCGAACTTTAGTTAATTTCAACAATTTTCATTTGCATTTCATCATTCAAAAATCCAAATTCAAATTGAAAATGAATGTCAAATTCAATTTCAAAATCATGAAAATTTGACTAAGCAATCAAATTTGTTAATTAATCAACTAAGTCAGTTAAATAATCAATCCCCCTTTTAACTCTCAATCACCTTTTTCTGACTGATCCATCAATCCACTTATCTCTCCAATCTATTTAGTCATCTCACTCATCTATTCAGTTCACTGATCAATCAATTGATTCAACTGCCCAGTCAATCTAAGTTAACTATTCAATCTATTTTGTTGACAGGGCAATCAATCTCAGTTCACTGATCAATCAAAATCAATCCACTGTCCATCTGACTTTAGTTCTTTTTGTCACCCAATTTTGGTTGAAAATCTATATAAACCAACTCAATTTCTCATTTCAAACTAGAATCATAGTCTTCAAAATAGTTGCTACTCTATGCAGAAAATTAGTGCACGACCTGAGAGCCAATTCAACAACAACTAAGGAGAAGAGAAATGGAAGCTTTGTCAAATCGATTGAGGGAGTCTTAATTAGGTTCATTTACTCAATTCAATTGATTTTACTTTATTCGATTATTATTTAGGATTAATTCTAATTAGATTAGAGTTAGTGATTCACTCTTATAATCTGATTAATTAATATGATTTTAACCCTAAATGGTGAACCCAATGTGAACCCATGGATCTAAACTTCATTCTTTGATTTCTTTGATTTTGCAGGTCTGTACAAACCCAAAAATTGCAGATTCGCAATTGACATTGCAGAAATTTGGAATCACAAATATCAATTTGCAATTGATGTCATATTTATTCTCAATTGCTTTCATAATGTCTCACAATTGATAAAACTTCTCTGCAATTGCCAGAAGGGGTCAAAATTGAATTTTTGTTTGTCGTTTCTAAGTTAATTGGTTTTGTGCACCTAACCCATAAATATTTTCTAATTCTAGAAAATTCATTTTTTTTTGCATGTGATGTGTCTAATTTGATGACACGAAGGAGGAGACAACACAAGAGGCAGCTTAAAGCACACTAAAGGCTTCTAAAGGCAGAGAGAAAACTTTGTGAACTTGAAGAGGAAGAGGCAATCGCTCAATACCATAGAAACATTCATCGATTCCTTGCCAAATTTGATTTTTACGATGACATTGAAGTGATGGCTCGCGTAATCTGGAGTGATATCATCGCAGAATAACTTCTCTCTTCTATCTTTTCATTTTTTTTAATTTTCTAAAAAAATTCCAATTTAACTAGTGCACAATTGATTTGTCATTAATTCGAAATAGTTGTTACAGAAATTTGCAATTGCTCAGTATGTAGTTTGTATTTTCTATTAGAATAGTTCACAATTGCTTAGTAGGTAGTTTGCATTTGTATGACTAGGTTAAAATGTTTATGTTCGATCTTCTTTTTGTTCTCTATCATTAATTACCTATGTTTCTGCAAACCGAGAGGTCAAAAGCTGTAAATGGAAAAAAGAAAAAAAAAGAAAAAAAATTAGGTTGGATAGCCCACCATGTATCAACTAACATTTTCTTATTTTGTTACAAGGGTAGCTTAGAAACACTTCAATTTGGTGCAAATAAAATAAACCACAACAATCTTCTTTTTTCTTCACAACTTCTATAAGGATAAAATCAACACCATGTTTTTATGGAGCAATCTCCATTTAGACTAGACAATTTTGCAATTGGGGTTAAAAAGAACATTGTTTTGCGTGTTTGTGAGGTGATAGGTATATGCTCTCCCCTCTTTTGGGTGATCAAAAAGCTAGACCCACATCTTTATGCTTTATTTCATTTTCTACATTAGGATAAAACTATTAGAAGGCCTGCCTCCCAAGTAGCCCATTAGGCCAAGTGAGAGAGAACGACCTAAGTAGTAACGACTAAAGCCAAGTACTCTAAACCACTATAAAATAAATGTGTTTGAAATGAAAATTTTAAGCAAAAGGTAATACATGTTGTCATAATGATGTTATACCTCCCTCAGTGTCTTTGGAACATAAAAACATGAAGAGCACAACCTCTTCAGACTAGGAGACCTCCTTAATAGAGCGTAACACACTGCTGATTATGACCACCTGAACAGAAGCTTGATTAAAAAATTTAGGATTTAGAGGCCAAATCGAGTCAATGACCAAACATTTGAATTATCACAGTGCAAGGGTGGGGAAGAATCTTCCCCAAGACACTTACCATATATCTCCTAAGATAATGGGCCAATTGAGGAGCAATCTTCTTTGGTCTAATTTTTGGAAAAAGGGCAAAAAAACGGATGCACTCTAGGGTGTGACATGGTTGTTTGAGTTGACGGAGTATCAAGTTGTGGGCTTTGATAAAACTTGTGACCTTTGGACCTTAGAAGAGTCTTCTTAATGTGCTATCGAATTGTCAAAATACTATCAAAAACAAAATGGGGTCTTCAAGAAGATCTCAACATTCTTAAGGATTTGAAAAAGTCCTTTTAAACAGGTGCTCTCTTTGTTTAAGATTTTTTTCTTTGCTTGCTACTGTGTCTTTGTAGTACCAAAGTTCAAAAAGATCATCACATCAACAAACTCAAGTTTCAACATCAACATCAACATTAAACCAAAACTTTTGCAAAAATTCAAATATGGAAAACATGGCATTTTCAAGTGATCTTAAGTCCTAGGAATTTAGTTCATGCATAATCCTTTAAGTTTCGTCATATTACAAAAAGTCCCTGTACAAGTCCTCACATCACAAAAGAGTAGTTTTCAATCAAGTTTGCATCCACATATATAGAATTCAGTATTGCATTAGAGTCTTAGAAGTGTACCTAAGTACATGGGCCTAAAAGGAGATGATGAATTTCCATTTGAACAACCAGATCTTTGGTCAAACAATGACCAATTAGCAATGATTGATAGTTTGGACAACCTCACTTGGAAATTGAAAGTTAATTGTGCCTAGTATGAGATAGTTGAAGTTGTCATAGACAATGAGATCCGGAAATCTGTTCATCTTGATGAAAAATTGAGGAAAAAGATTAAAAAGGTAGCTCAAAAGGAAGCCATTAGACAATTGGTCAAAAAGACCATAGCAGAGTTTCTAAATCCCCGTTAGAGTTCTTAAAGAAAAGTATCAATCATTCCTAAGTTCCACATAGTCTGCATTGTAGTCTTTAGCATATAGGTCTAAAAGGAGATGGTGAATTGTCATTTGAGCAACCCAATCTTGGGCCAGACAATGTTTAATTAGAAATAATTGATGGTTTGAATATTCTTGATGAGGAGTTGATAGTTGATCAAGACCAATACGACATAGTTCAAGCTGTCATAGATGATGAAGTTTGGAAGTCAGCACAAATTGACATAGACCTCAAAAATCAAATCAAAGAAGAGGCAGAACTAGAAGCATTTTGACAATACATTGAAAACCTTGTATTTGAATTTTGAAATCCTTGGTAGTAAGTCTTCATTCATAGATTGTATTGTTTGCAATTAAGTCTTTAGAGAGTCTTAGAAGCATACCTAGATGCATGGGTTTTAAAGGAGATGGTCAGTTTCTATTTGAACAACCCAACTTCAACCAAGCAAAAGTTAATTAGAAATAGCTGATAGCTTAGATGATTTTGCCTAGCCTTTAAGAACTGATCTTCCATCATACAGACAAATTGAAACTGTCATAAATAGAGAAATCAGAAGATCAGTGTGTCTAGAGGTTTACTTTTCTATAAAAATTAAGGAACAAATAAGACAAGAAGAAGTTCATAAAATTCTCGAGAAAATTACAATACAAGAACAAGTTCCTCCCCAACAACCTCAATAGTGTGTCTTTATAGGAGCTTGCATTTAGTTGAGTCTTGCATTTGCATTTTAGAGCCTTTTAAAGAGTCAAGATCACTTTGGAATAACACTCATTCCATTAATAGGTGCTTAAAAGGAAAAACATCAGATGGATCCTAACAACAACCTTTTAGTTAACCCCACATGGAATATGGATCTTTCCACAAATCAACAAACACAGGGTCAATGACCCACAACCTTACCAACAAACACAAACAGTTTGCCTTCCATTGATGAGATACAACACAAACTAACAGAAGAAGAATTGGAGGCAGCCCAACAAGATCCAACAATGCTTATGGTCCTCAATGCCCTCATCAACAATGATAGGGACAAATTTCTTGCACTTTTAGTACAAAATGGAGCCAAGTTACCTCTAGGGGTGGACATTTCAACAATATTGCCACCAGGAATGACATTGAATCAAAATGTTACTCTAGTGCCTATTGTTATATAGACTCAAGCAACATTTTCTACATCAACCTAGGGTGTATCTCATATTACTCAAGCAACTACACCTTCAGTGGCATCAACAAGTACTAATGTTGCATCTCAGACAACGCCCAGAGTAACAATGCAAGCTAAAATAGTTCAAAATACTTCTTCAACAAGTATAATTCAACCTTCATTTTTAGTTCCTATTGGATCCACCTACATTGGCCAAAATGTGAATCAAGGGACAACTAACTCAGCTCAGCCAATCAATACACAATTTGCATACTTTACACCACCCAGTGGAACTTATGGTGCACAATTACATGGTCAGTCCACATTTCAGCAAGCTCCAAGATACTCCAACACTATCCCTTTTGTGGGAAACACTTATCAAGTTAGTGCACCATTGACCCAAATAGAGATTCTAGCTCAACAAATGGAGAATCTTCAGAAGCAGATGACCAGTATGAAAATAGTTAA
This sequence comes from Cryptomeria japonica, assembly GCF_030272615.1. Taxonomy (NCBI): domain Eukaryota; kingdom Viridiplantae; phylum Streptophyta; class Pinopsida; order Cupressales; family Cupressaceae; genus Cryptomeria; species Cryptomeria japonica. Next base: position 614,204,122 of record NC_081414.1, on the reverse strand, counting down.
TGACAAAAGGAGCTATACAATGGAAGAGCTTTGTCCATATCCTTTTGACACAAATTTGTACATGCCACCATTTCCCCCACATTTTGAAACTCCAAGGTTCGACAAGTATAGAGGGAAAGGTGATCCTTGAGATAATGTAAGGGAATTATTCACAGCATGTATTGAGGTATCCCACAAAGATATATACTTAATGAGGCTATTTTACAAAAGTCTGGGAGGGACATCATTGGAATGGTTTTCACACCTTCCACCCAAAATTGCTTCATGGGGTGAACTAGATGAGTTATTCATATCAAACTTTGCATTCAATATAGATAATCCAATTAACTTGATGGATTTATGTGAAACAAAGAAAAAGGAAGGATAAAACTTCTCTACATTCTTGCAAAGATGGAGGGGCCTATACCGCAGATGTCTTAGTCATATCCCTGAAGCTGAGCAAGTAGAATTTTTCAATGAAAACCTTGTGCCTCAAATTAAGTATCCATTGCAAATGCAGTGCTTAAGCACTTTTAAGGAAAGCAGGTCGAAAGGCATCAAGTGTGAAAGAGGCTTACTAGAGCAAGGAATACTAAAACACCACAAAGATAATGGGCCAGCCACAAGTACAAACAATGAAAGGCCAAAATTTTGGCTTAGGAACAAAAATGTCACAAGTGACGGAGTTGTTGATGCTCACGTTGTAAATAGAGTTCAACTAGCAGTATCTCTACAAGGACCAGTTCATTATGCCAATAAGAATAAAACTTAGATAAACAATGCCAATGCAATTCAGTCAAGTAATCCAAGACCACCAAGAGTAGGTGCACCCAGAAGAAACTTTACACCCCTTGGTGAACCTATTGAATCAAAAATCAAAAAGTAAATACAAAGTAATGTCATAACTCTACTAGAAGCTAGGCCATATGAACTGGGTCCATTCAAGCCCGCTTGGTGGAATGACAATGATTTCTATGAATATCACCACAATAAAGGTCACAAGACAACAAGTTGCTACAAGATCAATAACCTCATACAAGATCTCATTGATCAAGGTGACATTATTGTGGATGGAAATAAAACACCAAACAAAAATCATACCATCTTCAAGGATCCTTTTGTCAAGGATGACAAATGAAAGGCTTCTAGTTCCAATGCACAAAACAACACTACCAACTATATCAATGTCACATTTTATTATGCAATAAACGCACAATGCAGGAGATGAAATAGTGGATACAATAACAGTAAATCCCAAAAGCAGAGGTTGTGTTGTCATCACTAGAAGATTAAAGGTCACATTACAAGGGGTGCCATCAACTCCCCCTCCACTAAATAGTAATTACAATATGGTGGATCAGTTGAAACAAACTCCATCTTAAATTTCATTATTTGAGTTATCGCGCATCTTGCCAGCCCATAACGCAGTCCTTGAAAAAGCATTACAAGATTCAATTGTTGCCAGAGATATTGATGAGAACACATTCCAGTCCATGGTTGAAAACTTGACAGCTTCAAAGGTCGCATTCACTAAACAGGGTATACCTACAGACAGATCCATGCATAATGATCCCTTACACTTGGAAGCTTTGATTCATCGAAAGAAGGTTCGAAGAGTACTTATATATGGTGGAGCTGATCTTAACATATGCATATTGCATTTTATTAAAGCTTTAGGATATTCTGAACATTATATTTATCCTACCAAGAAAATCAATATCAAAGCTTATGATGATGAGGAATACCCTTCTAAGGGTGCAATGACTTTTCCAGTACAAGTGGGACCAATTACAACAAATATCACCTTTCAGGTCCTAGACAGAGGCTTGGGATACAACATACTATTAGGCCACCCATAGATACATACCATGCAGGCAGTACCATCAAATTTTAACCAATGTGTTAAGTTCCCATACAATGGCATTGAGATCACCATTCATGGTGACCCAAACCCTTTTCAACACTACAATTATTTAAGGGTGAGCACGGATAATCAAGTACCAAACAATCGGGCAGCTCCACTCCACTTACAAATGGAATCCCTATAGGTTGCAGAAACACTAGCATCAACACCTTGCACACCCACAACACCTACTCTTAAAATCAAGGATGAAGGGTGTGGTGAGTACTCATGTTTCGAGACATTACCAGTAGGGCAACTATCTCCCAGATCCTTTAGGAGAACATTACCGCAATCAACAGGCAAAGACAGGAAAACAAATCATCTAGTTTTCTGATGATTTCTCCTTCATCCTGTGGGGTGGACTCAATGAAGAATCTTTAGAAGAAGATATAAATGGATGGTTGTACAGAGAAGAAAGTGATACTCCAAATATCCAACTCCCCTTAGAACAATATGGTCATGGTTTCAAAATGTTAAAACACCATGGTTATGATGGAACCATAGGCTTGGGGGAACATGCAAAAGGCATCATTGAGCTCATATTGCTTACACAAAATCCTAAGAATTGGGGTTTGGGATACATTGGATTAACAAGGAGGAGAGAAATATCTTGACTAGATTCCCCAACAATTCAAAGTTTGACAATAACAAGAGGAAATCAGAATCCTGAATCATCTAGCAACATATTGCAAACAATTTTTCAACCAGCCTCCCATGTAAATATAATGATGGAAACCAGGATTGCACCAACGTCAAATAAATATACATCATCATCATCAGCATCAACAAGAACCTCAACACAAATAGATATAACACCAACAAGAGATGGTAATTCCATATTTCCCCTATCTCTCATTCAAGCACTTATTGAGGTCTCTATCATGGAAGAGGAAGATGCAAATCACACTACTCTCCCATATATCATCAACACAAATGAAACTCCTCTATCTCCGATTGAGGAAATTGATGAAGAGAAATTCGACAAAGAAACCTATGCAGTAAGTGTAACTACTGATTCACATGATTATGAATTCCTATCTACCCAAAGTTTTAGCACATATTTAGTTTTTAGAGCTTATGATAACCAACTAGACAAAGATGATGGCATTAAATATGAAGATATACCAATCTATCCACCATCCATCAAATATGTATACGACCACAATAGAATTTGTATGCTCTTAGTAACATCTCCTCCAGGAAAAGAATGAGATATTTGCCTCACGTATCCTCACTTAATAGATTAGGGGCAAAAAAAAACCACAATTAGACTAGTTTCAAAATGATGAAGTCATGGCTAAATTATTATGTGCAAAGGATGGACTCCCTTATGATGATCACAAGGTTGGCTTTGCAATAGATTTGGAAAAAAATGCATATTTTGGAGAAGCAAGCTCCTCTTCTAATCAAAACAATGATAATGAAGCAGAACATATTACTCATAATAGAATGAACACTCTTCCTATTGAAAAAGAACAATCAAAATTATTGGTAGAAGAAATTGAAGAAATCGACATCGGTGATGTTGAAAATGTTCGTAATATACACCTAACAAAGTCCTTGAATCCAATAGAAAAAGAGAATTTTATCCAATTCTTTAAACAAAGACCAATCAATTTTGCATGGTCTTATGTAGATATGCCAGGGTTAGATCCTAAATTGGTCTTATAGCATTTGTCATTACTTCCAAGAGTAAAACTATATAAGCAGAAACTCAGGAAGATGCACCCTCACATAGTATTGTTGGTCAAAATCGAGATACAAAAATTGTTCGATGTGGGTTTCATTAGACCCATATACTATGCTGAGTAGATTTCAAATTTAGTCCCAGTAACCAAACATACTGGAGGTATCAGGATCCGCACCGACTTCACAAATCTCAACAAGGCTTACCCAAAGGATGATTTTCCACTCACTAACATAGACATGATAGTGGACATGACAGATAGATATGAAATGCTATCCCTCATGGATAGTTTTTTTGGTTATAATCAAATCAAAATTGCACCAGAGGACCAACCTAAGACAACATTCACTTGTTTGTGGGGAACATATTGTTGGAATGTGATGTTGTTCAGCCTTAAAAATGTAGGTGCTACTTATAAAAGGACAATTACCACCTTATTCCATGACATGATACACACAATCATGGAAAAATATGTAGATGATTTGCTAGCAAAATCCAACACAAGGGATGATCATCTAGATATATTAGCTAAGATCTTTGATAGACTTGAGCAATAAAATGTACTACTCAATCCAAAAAAGTGTGTTTTCAGAGTAACATCCGACAAACTCTTGGGATTCATCATATCCAATAGCGACATTGAAATAGGTCCAGAGAAAGTAAAAGCCATTCTAGACATGCCATTTCCCACTACACTCAAGCAACTCAGAAGTATGCAGGGAAAATTACAATCCATAAGGCACTTCATCACCCAATTGGTAGAAAAGTGCCAACCATTTTAACATCTTTTAAAGAAAGGTATCACATTCAAATGCACAAAACAATGCCAAGAGGCATTCCAAACACTAAAAGAATATCTTTTGTCTACACCAATCTTCGTTCCACCCATACGTGGGAAACCATTACTCATGTATATAGCTACAACAAATTCCTCCTTAGGAGCTCTTCTAGCACAACATGATGAGCAAGGAAAAGAGAGAGTTATCTACTACATCAGTAGAACACTCATTGGATATGAACTCAATTGCACACCAATAGAAAGGGCATGTCTTGCAGTAATTTTTGCATCACAAAAAATGAGACACTATATGTTGAGTCATAAAGTCCAACTCATTGCACACTTTGATCCACTCAAGTACTTTATAAACAAAGCAGTATTAACTAGAAGGCTTGCCAAGTGGGTCATGATACTTAGTGAATTCGACATTGAATATCTCGACAGAAAAGCCATCAAGGGGCAGATCATAGCAGATCAACTTGTAGAGGCACCCCTACAGGACAGTCATCCGATGGTGGTAGATTTTCCAGATGAATCAGTATTTGCACTGTCAGCACAAACAAACTAGAAACTATACTTTGATGGATCTCACACAAATCATGGAGCAGGAGCAAGAATTCTATTCATAACTCCTCAAGGAGATTACATTCCCAAATCACCCAGGATTAGCTTCTCTTGCACCAATAACATTGTTGAATATGAAGCCCTGGTGATAGGACTTTGTACAACACTACAGTGGAAAATCATGGAACTACAAGTCTTCGGAGACTCACACCTTATTATTAACCAAGTCAATAATAATTATAGTACAAAATATGATAAGATGACACCCTACAAACAACTGGTGGATGAATACAAATAACACTTTACCAATAGAACATTTGAACAAATACCAAGAGCGCAAAACAAGGCAGTCGATGCAATGGCAACAATAGGCTCTCTCTTGGATATGCCTAACAATGGGACTCACTTTGAATTTCAAGTGGAACAACTCATTGTGCTAGCTTATGAAGTACCATCCACTGAATATGTATGTATGATAGTAGGACCTGAGTCCCCATAGTATAGAGATATATATGCATACCTTCATGATCAATATATGTCTCTCGATCTTTCATGAAATCAAAAAAATGCACTCATCCGACAATCGGCAAGACATTCAATCATTGCTGACACTTTGTACAGAAAAATTTTAGACGATACTTTGCTCAAATGCCTCAATGTTGAGGAGCCACAAATTACCGTAAACAAAGTCCATGACAACATGTGTGGGGCACATTCTTCCGAATATGTTCTAGCAAAAACATTGTTGCGAACAGGTTATTATTGGCCTACAATGGAAAAGGATGCTTACAAGTATGTCCAAAGATGTAAGCAGTGCCAAACACATGGAAACTTGATCCATGTACTTGCTCAAGACCTTGAGCCAATAACATCACCATGGCCATTTTCACAGTGGGGATTGGATCTTGTGGGGAAAATAAACCCTACCTCCTCCAATGGACATAATTTTATACTCATAGTACTAAGTACTTCATTGAATGGGTTGAAGAAATCCCGATGACCTTCACAACAAGAAATCAAATAGCTAAGTTCATTTTGAATTACATCATTTGTAGATATAGAGTCCCCATGTGCATTGTAACTGATAATGGGCAACCCTTCAAAAAATCAATAAGTGAGTGAACTTTGTGACCAATTTCACATCCAGTAACATTTTGTGACACCCTACTATCCCCAAAGCAATAGTCAAGTTGAGGCAAAAAATAAGACTTTTAAAAAATTTAAAGAAAGTTGTCAATGACACTGGACGAGATTGGAATCTTCAGCTGAATCCAACTCTTTGGGCCTATTGAACTAGTGTCTACACAACCACTCATACCACACCTTAGTCTTTGGTTTATGGTTCAGAAGCTATTTTGCTTATCGAGATAGAATTGCCATCACTAAGAGTCTCTCTGAAACACATTATATCAGAAGAAGACTACAGAGTAGCACATTTGCAAGAACTAGAATTCCTAGACGAAAAACAATAGAATGAGAAGAAGCTACAACAAAAGAGTAAACCCACGTTGCTTCAAAGTAAGAGATATCATTCTTAAAGAAAATTCAAAGGAATCTCATTGAACATGAAAAACTAGGAAATTTCGAGCCTAACTGGTTAGGTCCTTTTGTCATAACCAAAGTAGTTGGAAATGATGCTTATCATTTGAAAATGATGGAGGGGTATCCACTCCTAGATCCCATTAATAGCCTTGTTATTAAGCTTTATCTCTGGTTGTGTAGGGTTTTCTCTATTGAACCTTGATAACCCAAAATCCATCAATTTCTATATATCACACGTTAATCAATAATCTCTAAATCATTATAGATACCTAGTTGTTCATGTGGCTAGTGAAAAATCCTAAATTCTACTTCAGCACCGTTGTGATTGTCATACCCAAGTAGGTTTTATTACTTACAAGTCAAGGCAAGAAAATGAAGAAAAGAAAAGAAAAATACTATGCCAATATCCTTCTAGTGGAAAAATAAGCAATGATATATAACTAAAATATCATGTGCAATAAAAGCTTGACTATGGGAACATGCAAGTAACTCAATCGGGGCTATGGATGTCTGCTTGCAATGGAGCAATATTTGAGAGATTATAGTGCATAACCTCGTTGGGGCCCTAAAATCTTGTTGGCAGTGAGTCTCTATCTAGGATGCTTTTGAAGATAGAATATCTCATGTAGCTAGCCACATAGGATTCCAAGGGTCTTTGATTTTTATAAGAGTAAGAATAAATTCAAATTCACACACATTGGCAAAAGAAGATCAAAGTTTGAAGAATTGACAAAGAATTTTTTTGCGCCTCCATTCATAAATCTTGGTTACACAGTGTGTTAGATTGGATGATCTAAAATCTTTTGAAAATGGATTGAACTCCTATCTCTGAAATGTTTCATACCTTCAATTCAATCAGTGCATTTCAGAATGAAGAGCACACACATTCATCCTTGTTTGAATAGGAACTGCATCTTCATACTACATTAGCATAATTTGTATTATTAAATTCATTGTCTACACCACATTCTGCAGATCATCAAGTCATCATAGGTTTGCATACTAGGGGCATAGCTGAAAAAAACCTAAAAATTATAAAAAAGTCAAGAAAAAAACATAACATAAAAAAGTCATGGAAAAAAACTAAAAAATCATAAAAGTCATGAAAAAACCTAAAAAATCATAAAAAGTCATGAAAAAACCTAAAAATCATAAAAAGCCCTGAAATAAATCCAAAAACATAAAAAAAATTTAAAATGAAAAAAAAAACATCAGAAAATATCAAAAAATCAAACACAATACCAAATATATGAAAAATAAAAAACATTGGAAAAAACATCAAAAATACAAAAACATTGAAAAATCAATTGAAAACTTGCAATAAATTGTCTTGCAAGAATCAAACACCCTAGCAGATATCCAATAAACACTTCGCACAAAGTAAAACAAATGATATGATTATCTTGTCAAAACATCTGCAATGAAGCTAATCAACTGTCTAATCTATCGAATCCCTATCAAACTATCAACGCGAACAACATCTTGTCTTATACAGAATCGGTACACTCAAAACTAGACAAGTCAATCTTATACGGGGTCCAAAACTTCTAAAACCGGACATTATCAAAATCACATCAAACATATCAAAGAAAAGACACAGTCAGTCCAACTGCTGAGTTTTATCTATCTTGGTTGAATATTTTTATCAAATTGGAAAATATCATTGCTTTTAGCTACTCAAGGATGTCCCAAAAGTGACTAGGGGATCCATGATGGGCATGATCCTTTTCTTTGTTTGTTGTTTGTGGTTTGAACCAATGAAGTTTCAGCACAATTGTGTTGTGGGTGTCTGTGATAAGTACATTTGCTCTGTGAATGTCGTACATACCTCGACTCCCAACATAATTTTCAAAATGAAGGGTTCATTCCTTGTTTTCTATGTGTCTGTTTCTTGCAAGGAGATATCTATACATCTTGGTTCCTCATAGCCTGGTGTAATAAGCTCCATTGTTACATAATAAGGCTCAATGATGGTAATGTATTACACTATGCATAAAGCAATGAAGACTTTCTCATCAAAGTTTTATCAATCAAGTTGTTCTTATCAAATCTACTTTTGGAATAAATAAAGGTTGTTTCAATTGATTTATCATTTCATATCATAATTTCTTATCTAATTTCCATCTAACAACTAACATTTCTTCCAAAATTCATGAATTTCAACACCTATTTTGACACAGCAAAACATCACATTGCATTTTCATATAAATCATTTCACATCTGCATATAATGTTGCATTAGATCATTTTTTGCACGTTCACATTTTTCATAATAGTTGCATTATCACAAGCATTTCACTTAGTTAATTTTAGATCATTATCACACATAGATTCATACATCATAAAATAAAAGAAACCACATTAGATCATAAAATGTATCATCAAATAAGGCATAACTCATTGCCAAAAACTGCATATCATATATCTCATCAATGTGTCAAAATACATTGTATCTATGATACATCATCAATAAAAAAATATCTCAACCGATTTTGCCTCTATCAGTAGGCTATCTAGCCTAGCTGGTGACCTAACTCCAGTCTGTCCCAATGGCGCCCTAGGTGGACCCATCACTCCTCCACTACTAGTCTATCGAGAGGTAGACCGACTCGATCTCCTCCCCATGAAAGTGCTTAAACTAGGCTCTCTCTAGCCCTCAGGAATGGTTCTCTCATAAGCCTGCCTATAGTATTCGGCCTCCTATGTAGCAGTAAAATATCTATCTGACTGGCTTTGTGCCTCCATCACTGACTCGAATAACTGATCATATACATCCATGGTAATCTGAGCCTGCCTCACTTCATCATCCCTCTCTCTTTGTAGACGATCTCTCTCAGTGGCTATTTATTCCCTCTCTATAGTCATATCCCCCATCACCGATCGATACTGATATCTATCCTTCATTCATTGTTGTTGCAAAGTAGCAACCAAGTCCTCCAGACTCCTAACTCGAGCCCTTAGTATCTCCTCACCATCTCCCCCATCCTCACCTCCCTCCTCACCTCCTATCTCCATGGCCTAGGGCATATCAATATCATGTCCACCATCCCCACCCTCATCTCCATCATTGTTTGGTGAGCCTGATACTGAATCGTCGCTCTCACTATCACTCCCATCAAAACTACTCGTAGATACAGTGTCTCCATCAATATCCACATCCTCCTCTCCACTCCCCACCTTCTCTTCCACTATTGTTATCATATCTATCTGATCCCTATCACATCCTCCTCGACCTCCATCTCTCCCTCCTCCATCTCATCCCCACCATATCTCCCTCGTCCTCTCTCTCTCCCCTTGGGACCCTTGTTGTGCCTAATCTGCTAAGCTATAATCAGAACTATCAGATATGTCAAAGGTATGGACCTATGTTGTAACCACCATGCATCATATTGTTGTGTGGTCCCTAGATTTGCAACACCAACTAACCAACCCCACTGAATAGGAAGAAGAGCATCAAACTCTACAATGGCAGCATGAGGCTGCACACATGCACCCCAATCATCGATCTCGCGAGTAGTACAAGCAAAATAGGCTATAACATCTGGAACACCTTGTATCTCCCCAAAATGTTAGAGTTCATGGCCAGGACTAGGAAGATGCATATCAATAACTCTGTGACCACCAACATCTCATCCAATAAGGTATCTTTGTTGTCAAAAAAAAGGAAGGTGTCGAGCATCATCGGCCCAATCGGGGCAAGTAAGATAAGGTCTCCATGAGAAGTACTATAAGGTATCAATCTGATGACACTGGTACAAAGTGTTACCTGACGCCCTATATCTCACCCCAACAGTGTATCTATAAGCATATGGTTGCTTTGGCTGTAAATCTACATGTATCATAGGATGAAATATAGCTATGTGCTCCCAAACCCATATCTAGAGCAAAGTAACACCACATCCAATGGATTTCTACTACAAATATACAATCCCATGCATCTGATGATATAAAGTGGCAAGAAGACAAGGACCCCAAGTAAACACCTGTCTATCCATAACCATACCATGAATCACTCGTCCCCATCCAATAGGGAAACCATGGGTACATCTATCAGGGATCAATAATCTAGCAACAGTGCAACAAAGAACAATGGTCAGATCATCATAATCTAAATCATCCCAATGAATCTCATAACAACATCGTATATGAAGATCATCCTTGGAACACTCAAACATAGCACATAAGGTAGATACTCCACCATTATGATGAATTGTAACTCGTGCACCCTATATGGGAATGTGTAGAATATGCCACACATCCTCAAGTGTGATAGATGCCTCACCTATTGGAAGATGAAATGAGAAAGTCTCAGAATACCACCGCTCAATCAATGCAGTTTTCATGGCCCTGTTGGTCGTAACCTCAGGCAAGTGCAATATATGATATAAGCCAACCTATCGAAGCAAAGTTGTATCCTCCACATCTAACTCATGGTGTCAATCAAGACCATCTAGCCTCATCTATCTCGCTACCAAGACTGCATAATTCACCTACATTTGAGACATGTGAAAAAATTAGATATGTCATTCGCATCAAGGGAAAAACAAAAATATTATTGGAAAATCAAATGCGAACTGTTAATATCAAATGTGAATCTTTAATGACAATTGTGAATCATTTAAAGCAGTTGTGTATTATTATTATCAAGTGTGAATTAATATTTTCAATTGTGCATTACTAATATCAATTGCAAACTAGAAAATTCAAATGTGAGACGTAAATTCAATTGCAAAAAATTAAAATCAATTGCGCATTTATACTATCAATTGCGACCAATTCGAATGGCAATTGTGAAGTAGAAATTTTTTTCTTTGATAGGCATCGATAAAAAAATTGGAAAAAATAGACAAAAACATGCAAAAAATTTGAAAGACTCACCATGCTGCCAGTGTCGGGAGGTCTCTGATATGATCGCACTCACTCAGACAAGTGCAGTCTTGCTCTGTGACCCGCCATCTCGCTCCAAGGATGCTGAAAGCACTAAAATCTCAAAGGAACTCCTACAAACCAAATGAGTTCAAATTAGCTGAAATCAAAACCAATTTTCAATTTATAGCTCAAAATTAGGGTTTTTGCCACCCTAATAGTCATGGTCCCCTCCAAATTCAATGCAGTTGTAGCCATATCAAACAAGATTGAAACCTCACAAAATTCATATGATCGATTACTAGCATATTTTCAAAAAAAGGTCTTAATTTCACAATTTTTTGACCACTTTTTTCGAGGGGGCATATTTACACCCTAAGTGTCGCTGGGGCATACTAGGGCAATTGTTTCTTGTTTTCTTTCAAACAACATCATCTCAACATTGTCTCAAAGAGGGGCAAATGTAGACACTAAAAAATGTCATTTTTCATCACATACTAATTTATCGTCTTATTAATTAAATAATTCTTTAATTATTTAACTAAGCTAATTTATTCTTCTAATTAATTCAAATCATTATTAATTTCCCTATTTCACCTTCTAAATCATTTTAATCAATTAACCCTGTCTCAAATATTAATTAAATATTAATTATTTAATTAATTACGACATTTTCCTTAGTTAAATAATATTTATTATTTAATTAATTCAATTTCCTATGATTAAATAATATCTTTTGAATTATTTAATTAATTAACTTAATTCTTCCAAATCCCCCAATTCTAATTTCCAATTAATTTCACATTTTTAAATTCAAATTCCCCAAATGTGAATTTCATTTAATTTCAACAAATTTCATTTGCATTTCATCATTCGAAAATCCAAATTCAAATTCAAATTGAAAATGAATGTCAAATTCAATTTCAAAATCATGAAAATCCTGACTGAGCAATCAAATTAGTTAACTCAGTTAAATAATCAATCCCCCTTTTAACTCTCAATCACCTTTTTCTGACTAATCCATCAATCCACTTATCTCTCCAATCTATTCAGTCATCTCACTCATCTATTCAGTTCACTGATGAGTCAACTACCTAGTGAATCTAAGTTAACTATTCAATCTATTTTGTTGACAGACCAATCAATCTCAATTCACTGATCAATCAAAATCAATTCACTGTCCATCAGACTTCAGTTCTTTTTGTCACCCAATTTTGGTTTAAAATCTATATAAACCAGCTCAATTTCTCATTTCAAACTAGAATCACAGTCTTTGAAATAGTTTCTAATCTATGCAAGAGATCAGTGCAATACCTGAGAGCCAATTCAACAACAACTAAGGAGAAGAGCAATGGAAGCTTTGTCAAATTGATTGAGGGAGTCTTAATTAGATTCATTTTTTCAATTGAATTGATTTTACATTATTATATTGTTATTTAGGATTAATTCTAATTAGATTAGAGTTTATGATTCACTCTTATAATCTAATTAATTATGATGATTTTAACCCTAATATAGTATCCTTAGGTAAAGGCTTCGTGAAGATATCTGCAATCTGTTTCTTAGTAGACATATACTCCAATCTAATTTCTTTTTCATTCACCTTATCTCTCAAAAAGTGAAACTTGATGGATATATGTTTAGTCTTTGAATCAAATACCAAATTCTTAGAAATATTAATTGCACTTGAATTGTCACAGTAGATAGCAATAGGCTCAACATACACAACGTTGATATCCTTCAACATTTGCTTCATTAATATCACCTTACAATTGTTTGTAGAAACAATATATTCTACCTTTGCACTAGATAGAGAAATAGATTTATGTTTTTTGCTCAACCATGAAACCCATCTTTTTCCCAAGAAAAATGCACCACCACTTGTACTCTTCCAATCATCCACATCTCCAACCCAATCAGCATCAGTAAAAGCACTCAAAGTAAAATCATCATCTTTAGGATACCATAGACCAAAATCAACCTGTTCAAGATGGTTTGGACTTGATTCTTTAGGATCATCTTGAAATCTAGCAACAAGAAAAATGGAATTCATGACATCAAGTCTAGTTAGAGTCAAATAGAGCAATACACCAATCATAAATTTGTATCTAGTTTGATTTTCTTTAGGATAATCATCATGTTTAGTCAACTTACATCCGGTTACCATAGGAGTACCAACTGGCTTTGAATCATCCAAAGCAAACTTTTTCAACAACTCTTTCACATACTTGGACTGCGATACAAAAATGTCTTTAACTAACTGAGCAATTTCCAAACCCAAAAATAATTTCATTTCTCCAATCATAAACATCTCAAACTCATTTTACATCTCATCAGCAAAATTTTTACATAGGCTCTCATTTCCACCAAAAATAATATCATCAACAAAAAATTTAACAGTCAAAATGTTGTCATTATCAATCTTAAAGTACAAATTACTATCAGCAGTATCTTTGTTTAATCCTAGCTTCAACAAATACTTATCCAATTTGGCATACCATGCTCTCAAGGCTTGCTTGATTCCATACAATTCTTTCTTTAATTGGCTAACCATATCACCTTGATCAGTCAATTGAAATCCATTTGGTTGCTCAATGCACACCTCTTCTTCCAATTCACCATTTAGGAATGTTGACTTGACATCCATCTAATAGACTTTGAAATTCTTTTAAGCAGAATAAGCAAGAAATAATCTTACAACTTCAATACTTGCCACAAGAGCGAAAGTCTCTTCAAAATCAATTCCTTCCATTTGTGAATATCCTTTGCAAACAAGTCTTTCTTTGTTTCTAACAACTTCACCTTGCTCATTCATTTTGTTCCAAAAGACCCATTTGGTTCTAATTACATTTTTTTCCTTAGGTCTAGGAACAAGATCCCATGTATTATTCTTTTCAATCTGCATCAATTATTGTTCCATTGCTTTTACCCAACGTTAATCTTTACATGCTTCATTCACATCCTTAGGCTTAATTTTTGAAATTAAACAGTACTCAACTTGATCTTCAACAACTCTTATTCTTGTTTGAACACCTTTATTTCTATCTCCTATGATCTAATTTTTAAAATGATTCAACCTTACCTAAAATTCTCTTCAAAATAAATTCCTTCCATTTGTGAATACCCTTTGCAAAAAAGTCTTGCTTTGTTTCTAATAACTTCACCTTGCTCATTCATTTTGTTCCAAAAGACCCACTTGGTTCCAATTATATTTTTTTCCTTAGGTCTTGGAACAAGATCCCATGTATTATTCTTTTCAATCGGCATCAATTCTATTTCCATTTCTTTTACCCAATGTTCATCTTTACATGCTTCATTAACATCCTTAGGCTCAATTTTTGAAATTAAACAGTACTCAACTTGACCTTCAACATCTCTACTTCTTTTTTGAACACCTTTGTTTCTATCTCCTATGATCTGATTTTTAGAATGATTCAACCTTACATACATGGGAGTTTTAGGATTTTCTTGAACTTCATCTTCTTGTGTTATTTCCTCAACAATTGCACTTGTTCCTTCTTCTTGAGGTACTGGATTCACCAGAATGATCTACACTTGGTTTTGAGTTTGAACTTGCTTCACTTTGTCTGAACTATCATTTTGATCATATGAATCATATCCAGAGGATTGGGATTGTCTTTCCTTGCTTGAATCAACCTTGACATTTTCACTCTCAACTATCTTTCTTAGTCTCTTATTATAACACCGGTAGGCCTTGCTTTTGGTAGAATATCAAAGAAATATTCCTCCATCACATCTAGCATCAAACTTTCCTAATTCTTCATCCCCCTTGATTTAATATTTACTTCTCAAATATTTAACAGTAGGACCATGACCAAACCATAGTTCATAAGGATTCTTACCGGTATCACCTTTGATATGAACTTGGTTAAGAGTGTAAATAGAAGTACTCATAGCTCCTCTCTAGTAGACATGCACAACATTTCCTTCCAACATCATGGTTCTAGTAGCTTCTTGAATGGTTTTGTTTTTCCTCTCTACAACTCCATTCTACTAAGGAGTTCTAGGAGCAAACAACTATCTCTTTACCTCATATTTTTCACAAAATGCATTAAATTCACTGGAAGTGAATTCACCACCTCTGTCAGATCTCAGACACTTCAGCTTCAAGCCTGTCTTTGTCTCAACCATATCTTTAAAAATCTTGAACTTATCTAGAGCTTCAAACTTCTCCATCAAGAAATTAACTCACATTGTCCTAGAATAATCATCAATAAGCAACATGAAATATCCATCTCCCTGCAAGCTTTTGACTCTAGAAGGACCACATAAATCAGTATGCACAAGATCCAATAATCCATTTGAACAATGCTTCTTACTAATGAAAGTAACTTTGGTTTGTTTTCCTAACTGACATTCCTTGCATATAGGGTAAGTAGGTTTCATCAACTTAGGAATATCTCTCACTACCTAAGTAGAACTTATCTTGATAATGTTATCAAAATTCACATGACACATATTTCTATGCCACAATGAACTCTCATCATTCTGAGAAATCAAACAGCTTTTACGAGTAGCATTTAAGTGAAAGATATTATTGTTTATCTTTGTACCTGATGCAATCTCAATTATAGAACTACCCAAGATTCTACATTTGCCATTCTTGAATTGAAGATCATATCCCTTATCAACCATCTGTCCAACACTCAAAAGATTATGCTTTAGACCTTCTACATGCAATACGTCATCAATATTGTGCTTACCATAAAGAGAAATGGATCCTCTACCATGAATTATACCACCTGTATCATCACCAAATCTTACAATTCCACCTTCATATTTTTTAAAACTCACAAACTTGTTCTTATCACCCGTCATATGGCGAGAGCATCTGTTTCAATCGCCCATTCATCTTTCTATTCAACTTGTGCATCCAAGGCTCTTTCCACATTCATGTAGCTAGTAGTGTTAGTAAGCTTTGGTTTATTTTCCTTGATAACAATAAACACCATTCATTATCACTTGAACCTCCATTATCAGATTCATCATCTGTCACACCTTCATCAGTAGCATAATAACGTCTCTTTTGAAATTTAGGTTTGTAAGGTTTTCTAGGAACTCTTTCCAGACACCTTGAGGTAAAAGCTCCTATCTTGTTGTAAGAAAAACATTTAAGAGATAATTTTCCTTGAATACTTACCAGCTCCTTTGGGTAATCTCTTGGCAATAAGGGCTTCAAGATCCTCAAGATCTCCTTCTTCTTCTTCAATTTCCCTCATATCCTTCTCATATTTAGATATTATCCTTATAGAACTTTCTTCCACATCATATCTTTTCTTACCCTTTTCAAAAACAATGGCCTTGAATGCATATTTTTTCTTAGGAAGAGAGTCACCAAACTCACTCAATTCAAAGGCTAAAATCTTACCAATCAATATGCCCCTAGTCACATTAGTCACAATCTAAATCTCCTCATTAGCAGAAAGTTTGTGTTTTTATGATTCAAGTAAGGATCTTAGCACTTTAGCAGTAATTTCTTATCCTTCCAACATTCCACCAGCACATCTGATATTACACACAAGTTCATTCACTTTCTGCATGAAGGAAGTGATATCCTCATCTTCGCTCATCTTCAACATCTCATATTTATGCTTAAGGCTCTACAACTTGGAAATATTCACATAGTTGTCACCTTCATACAAAGTCCCCAACTTCTTCCAGATCTCATTAGTAGTCTACAGATCCATATCATTTATCATCTCAGAATCAATCAGAGCATTCAAAAATGCTTCCTTAGCCCTAATATTGTATTCAGCTTCCTTTATCTCATCCGGAGTTGAAGGACCATTTACAGGAATAGTATACTTGTCTTTAGTAATTGTCTAGTAAGATTCACCGATGCATCTCAAGTGACACTCCATGTGTTTCTTCCAAAGAGATTAGTTAGTGCCATCAAATCTCAGACTATCCTTCTTGTAGGTTTCCATCCCAAATCACCTCAAGCGGTCAAGCTTCTTTAGAGGAACCTTCTCTAATACCAGTTGATGAAATAGATTTGATACCAATTAATGAAATAGGGTAGACTACTAAGAGGGGGGGGGGGTGAATCAGTTGTCACCAAAAACCTACACAAATTAAACTTGATCTCAGATCTAATAATTAAACATGAAAGTATAAATTAGAAACACATCATTAACACACATAACAATATCATTTTTTACATGGAAACCCTGTTAGGAGAAAAACTACGGTGGGAGTGAGCCTACAAAAGATATACTATGTTAGAAGCATTACAATGGGGAATGCACATGCATTCGGGAACACTTCCTAGAGCTCACTACTAAAAAATAATAAGGGTACAACCCAAGGAAGGCTCACTGCCTTACAAACAATCACAATTTACTTCTAAAAATCATGAACTGAGAAATAGCATCCTTAATGTCTGGTTACAGTTCCAGTTAAGCACATGACAACTTTATTTTCTTCTTCGCACTTATTCTCTACTTCCGAAAGATCAATAAATTATTCGCTCACTCTCATCCACTCTTCCATCCCTCACACAAGATTATTACATTAATTTATAAATGATATCAACCTTAAAAATATCAACAAGGTCGGCTCAACACACATAAAACAACTACAATGATATAGTTGTTGATCAGATACAAATCATCACATGCGGACCAAAACAATTTCAGCTAAGACATAGCATGGACCTAAATTACCACCTCGAACACGAAACACCTCTAAGAACTAATCCTCGAACATCAGCAAATGCTACAAGCATCTGGTTGGCCAAGAACATGAACACCAATATACCAAAGAAAATCATTAATTAGGAGCTCAACGATCAATGCAGAACACCAAAATAAAAGGCACATGATCTAGAAACATCCATAATCATCATGAATTATCATAGCAACATTCACACGAACACAAATTACTAGAATCACCAACATCTTCATACCAAACCTCAAGAACACTAACTGTAATGATTGTCAACCTCAAAAAATCACTTGCATAACTCTAAACCATGAACCACTTCAATTGAGGATACACACCAACATCCTAAACATACTCCTAAATCCACAGGATAAAATATTACAATGCGAAGCAAAACACTACACATTGTCACCACTAAATAACTGAAAAATCAGCCACAACACAAATACCCATAACTCAATCAACTCTCCATGTGGACCTATGAAAATTGAACTCAATCAACTATAGATAATCATCTACAAACCCTTCAATCTGCAAACTCTGATCTTCACAATGTTGAACAAACTAACTCACTAAACTTCACTGCATCACTATCACCGACAAAGAAATATGTTGACATCAATGAAAACGCATCTCTCAAATATCTCTCAAGTACATATTTGCAGCATTCTTCCAACAATCTCTCCAACCTTCCAACATGCACAAGCCACCCATAAGGGTCTCCCCAAGTGGAGAAGATGTATATTATTTTTAGCTAGGTTATGATAAGCTTTGATAACCACTGAAGTGGCAAAGGAGTGATTGGATAGAGGAGATGGTGAGTGGTGAGTTGAGTGGCTCCTCCTTCATCACTAGTTGCAAGAAAGAAAATGACCATGAGAGGAGTTTGGAGTTGGAAATAATTTGGCAATAGTGTATGGGGGATTACCCCAACATTTGAGCAAATCCTAGAGTTCAATCATTGCAAAGCCACATTTATTTCTTGCACCTTAATTTATAAAAAAAATTGAACAAATGATAGCTTTAGAGTAAAGTGAAACATTATGATCCAAAGTACAATACGTGAAAATGGTATAATTTATATCTTTTCACATCTAAAGAGAATCTTTATCCTAAAATTATACCAAATTTGGTTATACTTATGATGATTGTGGGTCCAATCTCCCAAAAGATCCATGTTCCAAGAGAAATTTTTTGTCCTAATAGGGTAGAAGAATTCATGAATTCATTTTGGAATATATTTATCTCTTTTAAAAACCAAAATAAGTGTTTAAAACATCTACCTATTAATAGCAATCATCTTGGATACCCATGTGGGAGAGTCATGACCCCACAGGTAATCCTTGTAGAATAATACATTAGGCAAAGCATTGGAAAATAAATAGGTTTAACATCAAAGATTGTGAAAATGAATCTCAATGCAATAAACTAATCAAAGGATAAGATTCAAGACTTGGATAGCTGCAACATGAAAATCTAAAACCCATATGAAAATCTGAAAATTAAGTTGCCTTAATTGTGGAAAACTCATGATTATATCCTTCTTGTTTATGATGCCAAAAATAAACATATTAACCATGCTTATTAAACCTATCTTATGTGAAATTATAGCAACAATAAATAATGATTAACATCACCATAAGATATCAGAAATAAGACAAAAAATCAGCAACATAACACATGATTTACATGGAGAAACCCTTGCAAGAAAAAACTCCAAGAAGAGAGGAGAAGCTTATATTAATAACAATAAAAACACTTACAATAGAATGACTTACATGTTGAACCCAAGGTAGGAATGAGAGGGGGGGTGAATCAGTCCAAATAAAAATTAATGTAACGCATAAACAATTACTCAACAAAACATCCAACAAATGAACACCAATATTTTCTACGTGGAAAACCCAAACAAGGAAAAACCACAGTGAGAACTTGCCCACAAAAATATCCACTATCTATATTAGATTCCAATAAAAATAGCTCACTGCTCTAGACTTGTAAACCAAGGCTAACTGCTCTTGGGGCAAGATACAAAAGAGGACTTACAAAACCTGAAGCTAACTGCAAAAGGGCAAGATACAAAAAATGATCTGAAAAGCAGGATCTCTTGATCATGAAGCTATCCTTGAACTCTTCATCAAGTGACCAACATCATCACACACAACTTAGACCTCAACTATCAACACTCTATCTCATACATCTACCATGGTCTCAAAACAACTTGCATATAATTTGAACATAACTCTTCTTCTCTTTTGTTTATTGAATTTCACACACTTCCTCTCGCATACTCTACTCTACTCTTCCCACTCTCATATTTCTACTCACCTTCCACACTCAACTCAATCATGTACACATTCCTTATATACAAGATAGATCATCAAAGCTTGAATCAAGTCATCTTGAAACAAAATATACCTTCCAGACCAAAAACACACATTTCAATCCACTCCAAGAGAAAGAGAGGAGCAAAACACATATTCCAGAGATCAATTCACCGATCCACAATTATCAAAACATAACAAATAGCATATCAACATGCTATGCATCAATAAAACCAATTAACAATCAAAACATGTCCTCCAATATAAATAATTCAAATCCGGATCTCCACATGCTGTGGTGAGACTCGTAACACGTCAAACAATCCTCCACAAATCATATCTGAACCCAAGGATAGGTCAAGCATAGAGAATCACAACCAGCTATGAACAATGCCACAACATTCCAAGAACACAATAATATTTCTGGAAAATAAAACTATCATATCCATGATACCAAAACTATATCCAAATAATATAACAATAACAAATAACATTAGCAACACTTTCAGAACAACTAATAGAACACCTGCAACACCAACACAACAAGGTATCTTTACACCACAAGATTTCTAGACCAACAACTATTCAGAACAACAAGTTTGACATCAATAAAAACCACAACACATACTTCCAATAATCTCCCCCTTTATCATTAATGGCAACACTTGATAACACTAAACTCAACTTGCAACCAAAAATTGATCGATTTGCAAAATAATACTGCTCCATATCTCTCCAGAACTGAATCTCTCCACTGCTCAATATCTCCCCTTTCAGAAGTATCTCAAAACTACTGCTCAATGCCTGCCTTAGAACTACTCAATCTCTCCCCTTTTTCCATCAAGGACAAAGGTCATAACAACACTACACACACCCATTCTCCTCCTAAGAGAAGCCATAACATCAATCCAATAAAATAAATAGGCATGAAAGCTCTCCCTAGAAATACGCATCTCCATAATGTACCTAGCTATAAGAAGGAGGGGCAATAACCCCATGCTTCACCCAAAGAAATTCAAATGTATCTTTTGCCAATGTCTTAGTGAAAATATATGTAACCTTCTCTTTTGTAGAAATGTATTCCAATCGAACTTCCTTCTCAGAAACTTTCTCCCTTAACTGATGATATCTAATTGAAATGTGTTTTGTTCTTGAATGCATACTGGATTCTTTGAAATTTTTATTGCACTTGTATTATCACACATAATAGGAGTTGTTTCATCATATTTAATCTTGATATCTTTAAGATTTTGTCTCATCCATATCACCTGAGTATAATAAGGTGCTGCTACAATATACTCTACTTCAGCAATAGATAGCAAAATTGAATCTAGTTTCTTACCAAACTAGGAAACCAATATGTCCCCTAAAAAGAAAGCACCACCACTAGTACTCTTTCAGTCATCAAAACTTCCAACCCAATCAACATTAGTATAAGATTTCAACATGAAATCTCCACATTTTTTGTACCAAAGTCCAAAGTCCATAATACCTTTCAAATATCTGAAAATTCTTTTCACAACTTGCTCATGTGTCAACTTCGGATTTACCTGAAATCTAGCCACCAAACACACAACCTACATGATATTTGGTCTAGATGTAATCAAATACAATAATCCACCAATCATCAACCTATACTTCTTTTGTTCAACCTTTGGAGAACCATCAACTTTTCTCAACTTGCATCCAATGGTTAAAGGAGTTGTAACCGGTTTGTGATCATCAAAACCAAATTTCTTCAACATCTCTATCACATACTTTCTTTGAGAGATATAAATTATATCTTTAGATTGAATAACTTGCAACCCAAGAAAGAAAGACAACTCGCCAATTATTGACATCTCAAAATCTTTCTACATCTTTTTAGCAAACTCTTTACATAAAACTATCTTTTCCTCCAAATATGATATCATCAATATAAACTATAACAATTAACAACTCATCTCCATCAATCTTGAAATAAAGATTACTATTTGTTATACCTTTCCTGAAATTTTGTTGAAATAGATACCTATCTAATATTACATACCAGGCTTTAGGTTCTTGTTTGAGTCCATACAATGCTTTCTTTAGTTTGCATACCTTATCTAGTTCTTCTATCAATCTGAATCCATCTAGTTGCTCAATGTAAACTTCTTCTTCTAGATTTCCATTCAAAAATGTTGATTTGCCATCCATTTGATAAACTCTAAAGTTCTTATAAGCATAAAATGCAAGAAACATATGAATAGCTTCCATCCTTGCTACTGGAGATAAAGTTTCTTCAAAGTCTATGCCTTCCACCTGAGAAATCCTTTACATACCAGGCTTGCTTTGTTTCTTGTAACTTCTCCTTGATCATTCATCTTATTTCTAAATACCCATTTAGATCCTATTACATTCATGTCCATCGGTCTAGGTACCAACTCCCATGTCTTGTTCTTTTAGATTTGATTTAGTTCTTCTTCCATTTCTTTTACCCAACTTTCATCTTTACTTGCTTTCTCATAAGTATTTGGTTGAGTCATTGATAGAAAATAGTAATTAGCTTGTTCTTGAGCTTATGCAATCATCCTTCTTGTTTGAACACCTTTTGTCTTGTCTCCAGTTATTTGATTTTTTGAATGATGCTTTTGAACATACTTAGCAAGAACTTTTGTTGAGTCTTCTTCTTCTTCTTCTTCTTCTTCATTTATTTCCTTCTCTTTGTTCTCTTTTGGATTACTTGTCTTCTCTATAATTGATGGAACAATCTCAGCCTTCTATTCTAGCAAACATTTACTCTTCTTTCTATCATTGATGTAGTACACATTTCCACCTGCTTAATTCCTTGTACAATACTTTTACCAGTCTTCTCTTTTTCAATCACACATTTGGTGCTACTGATTAAAACTTCATAGCCTTTTATACACATTTGGCTAACACTTAACAAACTATGTCTCAATCCTTCAACATAATAAACATTATCAATTTTATGATTACCATCAATAGAAACACTTCCAATACCTCTAATAGCTACTCCATATTATCCAACAAATTTCATTGAACCTCCATCATATTTCTTGATATTAATAAAATTATCTTTATCACTAGTCATATGGTTTGAACATCAGGAGTCTATAATCCATGTATTTGGTTCTATATTAGCATGCAATGTAGTCTTGAATGTTCTCTCTTCTTCTCATTTCTCTAAGGCATTCTCCTTTTCTTAAATTGCCAAAAATAAGGATTCTTCATTTGATTCATCATTAACTTCATCTTCAGATGTATGTTCCTCAATAGAACATAGTCCCTTCTTCTCTCTTTTGTTAAATTTGCATCTTCCAAATTTATTTTTCTTCTCATCATCATCTTGTCTCTTATAGTCTTCCATGTAAGTGTAATGTGAAACATAATGTTCAATTCTACCACAAGAGAAGAATTTCAGAGGTAAATTACCTTAATACTTTCCAGTTCCTCGTTGCAATCTTCTCATTAAGTTTTCTTCGGTATAGTGTCCCTCCTAGACTTAAATTTTGATTCATGATTTGATAGCCTTATCTAGACTTATGATGATATTTTGATGGTGATTATGGCTTTATTCCTATGTAGTAGACGTTTATGACATTATATGGACATGTGCTATATTGATGACTTTTGATGATCTATGTGATGGATGATATGTTATGATTATTCGATGGATGGTATTTCTTGATGGACTTATATGTATTTGAGATTTTTATGTGATTTCATGATATATGATGATACTAACCCTACTTCATGAGGATGATTTTATAAGATGTGTTTGTATTGGGTGACTATCTTCGTGAAAGGGATGATGCCTTATCACTCATTGCGAACATGATAAGGTGTTGTGATTCTCTTTCACTTGTTTGTTACTATGATATTGTATATATGTTCTTTTGTGTTTATTGGTGGATGCAGGATTGCAGGTACCGAACATCAACTCCACTTGGTCTCACAGGTCTGAGCGTGTCCCAATCCCAATGGCAGTTGTTGGAGATGACTTGGTTTTTCCTCACCTACTCATGGTCTAGTATGCTCACCTTGTGAGTCTTGTCGGGTGTAAGTGTTGTCCAGTCTTGAGTCGGTATCTCGTTCTATCTATGTGTGGTTGGTTATGTGTGTGTGTATGATTTATTATTGATTGGATTAATTATCTTATGGTTGGATAATTTTTATTTGTTTAATTAATTAATGTTTAGTAATAGTTATTAAAGTTATAATTAATCAATTAATTAATGGATGTTTGATTTATTATTATTATTAAATTTATTAAAGTTTGATTATTAATTAGTTGGATTTATTTTGGATTTAACGGATTGTTATTTATTTAATTGATTTATTGACTATTGTTTTATTCAATTAATTTTATCCATTTGATTTCATTTATTTTTGATTTATTTATTTAATTTATTTTAGATATAGTTATAAAGTTGATTTTGATTATTAATAATTATAAAGGTATAAAGCCTATTTCTTTTTCTACACTCCTAAAAAGTAATAATATTATTATATTGCTTTTACTATGCATGGGAGGTGTAAAAATAAAATAAAGTTAATTTTACCTACCCTCCTAATTGATTGGGTAAATTTGGAATAATAGTTAAGAAATATAATAAAATATTCTTACCTTGGAACTATACACGGTAGCTAAGAAATATTGATTTTTAGATTATTTTGATTGGCTGGGAATTTTGCATAGTTTGTCGTGCATTTTCTATTTATCTCAAATTTCTGAATGGTTGTCAGGGTTATCAATGGGCAGGCTTTTGATTGAAACTTTTGGGATTATGGCTTGGATCTCGGTTTGCATTTGGATTTTGGAAGCTTGGATTGTGGAAGCTCTTCTTTGATTTTTTTATCCTTGGATTTGCAATCTCTAGGTTGAGTTCTTATTTCATATTTAGTTTTTTTTTTTAATTCTTGTCTTCTTTGTGTCTTCCCATGAAATTATTTATTTGTGATTATTGAATGGATGGGAAAAGAAAGACATTATAGTTTAAATCCTTCGGAACCAAAATGAATGAAAAGGGGGGAATTGCAGATTGGGTCCTTATGTTTGAGGGAGATTCTTGAGTTGATTTATCTGTGTAGTGAATAGTGGATAAATGCATATATGTATATACATTTTATGTGTGTTTGTAGAATGTTCTTATTGGTATTTAAATGTTTATTTGGGTATTATACTCCTTGTGAACTCCTGGTTGTAATAGGGGTTATTTTTCTATGTTTTGAGTATTTTTGTGACTATGTAAGAGCTCATGAAGCTCCCTATGGTTGTCTATGACATGTTTCAATATATTGTAATTATGTTACAAGTGTGTTTGAGTGTATGGAGATGCATTTGTTTAGTCTATTTGGCCTATGCAGAGTTAGAACTATCTCCCATGCACTTAGACTCT
Organism: Cryptomeria japonica; assembly: GCF_030272615.1. Taxonomy (NCBI): domain Eukaryota; kingdom Viridiplantae; phylum Streptophyta; class Pinopsida; order Cupressales; family Cupressaceae; genus Cryptomeria; species Cryptomeria japonica. The sequence goes on along the minus strand of NC_081414.1, from coordinate 614,178,412 downwards.
CAAAATGCAGATTTAGCCATTAGGACTCTACAATGAGTTACAAAATCATTCCTGTGAGTTGAAATTTGTGCATTCCTCATTCCTATATTATTTTTTATGTCCTACCAGCCACCTAGTCATTCCCTTGAGGTCATTTTTGTCTCCTGAGTCAATCTGGGCAATTACATTACCTTCAAGATCCTTCAAACTTGAGATATTGCACACTTTACTAGAAACGCCACCAAAACTAACAAAAATGTCACCATACCACCTAGGAATGCTACCATATCAACTAGGAATTCCATAGTTCATACCCAGAGTGCTGACAAACTGACCAAGAGAGCTAACCTACAGAGTGAGAAAGCTGACCTAAAAGCCTAAAATGCTGACTAATGGGCCAAAAATGCTATGCAATCATCCCAAAATGCTATGCAATGATCTCAAAATGCTACCTTGCATACCAGGAACTCTACTTTGCACACTGGAAGAGATGAACTATCTGGGAGAGGCCTAGGAAGTTAATTTTTGGGTTTTAGAGGTCTAGCTTGATTGTTTGAGTTTCCTAGAGGCATGTGAGGACTGCGTTGAGAAATTATAAGATTTCCTTGGTGATATTTTATCTTTTATAATATTTTTTGTTCCATGGTATGAGGTTTCATGCCTTACTGATGAGGTGTTTCTATGTGCAAAAGTTACTTTGGTAAGAGGTTCTTGCCTTGCTATTTGAGGATTATTTGTATGACTCCAGTGGGATTTTTTGTACCTAGTTGTTGAGGATTTACAATATTTTATGATGTGATTATGTTTCATGTTCTTGCATTGGTACTATGCATATGAGCCATTGGTGAAGGCCCTATACTTGTAATGGTTCATATGTATGTACTATGTGCCATATGTTCTCAGTGATACTATATGTTCTTGAAAGTCTTTTTTGAGCATTATTTATGTGTTACCCTATGGCTTGGCATATGATTAGGGGGAGTGGGCTTCCTTGTGATCACGTGAGTTAGGTTTCTTGGCACCTAGACCACCAGGGCACAATGGGAGTTTTCCTTTTTGTAATTCAGTGAAACATTTAATAATTGATTGGGTCTGGGTTTCACCTAATAAGATAATTCTATTTGGTTGGTCCATATGAGATGGCAAGACAATCTCCCTTGTACTCACATAGGTTGAGATAGCTCCACATGTTTGTTAAGGGATTATTTTCACCCTTCTTTTGTGAGGGTAGCTTGTATGTCTATTAAGAGTATGGATTTCTCTTCTTTGTGAGGATAGCATACATGTCTACTATGGGTGCATATTTACCTTCTTTTTGAGGCTAGAACGTAGGAGCGTGATGAGTAAATATGGCCATATTCCCTTCTATATGAGGACAACATGTGATGACACTCCATTTCTACATGTGACCATGTCCATATGCCATGATTTATTGCACGCCTCTAGAAGAGTTTATTGTTGATTTCAGCCTTGTGTTGTCATGTGATTATTGTCATGTTGAGTTAATTATGTGCTATGTTGAGTCTCGTGGTTGTTAGGTGTCAACTAGGTCTTGAGTGAGTGTTGTAACCCCATGCCATCTCTTATCACGGGGGGTGGGTCCTATTTGGTTCCACATGGTCGGGTGGTTTGATGTCTTCTCCCATTGGGATATTCTTCATTGGAGTTGTGTGCGTGGATGTGGATTCTATTGTTCTTCATTATGTGAGAAGACTTGCACCTCATACTATGTATTGTATTACTCATGTATTCATAATGGCATTGTATTAAGGAAAGGATCATGTACCTTGTAAAAGTAAATCTATGTAATGTGACAATGTAAGACTAGGAATTGCATGTAATAAAATGGTATTCTTGGAATATGACATGAGTTGTCCTATTGTATGTTTAAAGAAATTAATGTATGATTATTAGATGGAAATATGTACCTTGATTAGATATCATGGATGTATGTTAATGTAATTGCATATGAAAGTAATCCTAATGACATGCATAAGATTCTTGGATCTAAGTTAGTCTTAATGGTAGTAATAATTGATTATGAGATTAGTATCATGATATTCGGAAGGATATGTGTTAGCTTTATGATGTTAGAATGGATTTGTTATATGGAATTAGGAACACTTTTTATTGGTGCTTAAAATGAACCTAGTCCATAGGATGTTACTCTTAAGTAGTGACGTTGAGATACCCTAGGGGAAAGATGATATGATATGTTATTCTACTTGCATAAATTGTGTTAAGATGTGATATGCAATGTAGTAATTAGGATTATGATGCGATTATAATTGATGCATTTAGTAGATGTTATATTTTATATGCATAGACGGATGATATAGTTGCATGTGTTGTTTAAAAGATGTGAATTTTAAGAAAAAAATTCTCCATTGAAGATAGATTAGGTGTATTTCTCTAGGGTATTTTGGTGGGCATTACATTCGGCTTCATCTACATCTTTGTGCTACATTTCAAATCATTGTGTCTTGAAACATTAAATGTTTCTTCTTTCTTTTCTCTTTTCTCTTCCTCAATTTCTTAAATTTCAAAGGCTGCTAAAGTACCAATAAGTTGATCAATAGTATACTTACTCAAATCATTGCTTTCTTGTATGGCACACCTTGTTGGTTTGTATGATTTAGGAAAGTTGGTGTTAGGATTAATGATAGTCCCAAAGATATTGAGTGGGGGGGGTGAATCAGTATCTAATTGGTTAACAAAATATTTAACCTTATTAAGTATTTTGCATTCCAAAATAGTGTACCGACAAATAAGAATTAATGCAGTAAATAGGAACAATAAAGACAACATAGAAAACACACCACAACATAAGATTTTTAATGAGGAAACCCGGTGTGGGAAAAACCTCGATGGGATTTGTGAGCAACAATATTTACTCACTGGCCAATGAATAAATACTACTTACAATGAGGGGCCTACACATGCAGGAAGGCCAACTGCCTAGAGCTCACTACTCAAATTACAAGATAGAAGTCTCATTGACTTACAAAATGGATAATGAAAATCCAATACAATGTATTGCTTCAAATCAGCATCAACTATGCCAGGTTCAGTACCAGTTTAAGCTCATACTATAACCAAAAACCTTTGTTGTCACTTATATCTCCTTATACATAATTCGCAACTACTCTCTTACTTCTACACATAATGACCTATAAGATCTCATACATTTATATGAGTTTTTTACAATATGTCTTGTCCGCTTTAAAAAAGATAATTACAATTAAATACAATAAACATAAGTTTATTCCCTGTCGGCTGGAGTGTTGGTATGCATTGTAGCTGCTGTCGGTGAAGTGTCTGCCGGTGTATGTAGATGTCTATGCCGGTGCCAGTGGCTTTACCAGATGAATGCCAGGTGGTTTCCAGAAGGTTTCCATCAATGACAACACCATCATTTCTCATTGGAGTGTAGACTGCCAACAATCTCCCCCTTTGGCATTGATGGCAACACTCATGAGAAAAATCCAAAAACTGTTTCCAAAAATTGATGTCCAAATATTTACCAAAAAGATGTGCTTCCCCTAAGCAGATGATCTCCTCTAAATGATCATTTTTCTCTGTCTACTACTTCTCCTTTGACATCAATGACAAAGGTTGTCAAAAATTGTCAAATGAGTGAAAAATGTTACCTCAAAGTTTGTAACCGGTTGGTTATGATCTGAAATATGTTTGCCAAAAACAAGTTTAAATTCTGCATGAATCTATTGTTGTCATTCATGTTTGCCTCAGTTCGTTGGATCGTGCTGGTGAGATGGTGCATATGCTCTTCCGGTGATCTTTCCCCTTGATTTAATGCCTTAGATATCTCATTTCTTAGAGAGATAAGATTATCCAACTTAGGACTAAGTTTATACTTAAGCTCTTTGGCATTTGCTTTCATCCTTTCTTTTTCCTTCTCAAATTTCTCCAACTTTTCCTTAAAACCTGCTATTTCTTGCTCAATAATTGATATAGGTTCAGATGAACCAATAATATTATCATCTATCTCCTTTTGTACTCTGCTTATTTCCTTTTCAATGTCCTTTGTCAACAGATGTGGCTTGCATGTTTCTTTGTACAGTTCCTTATATTCCAAAATTGTTGTATTCAGTGCTGGTAGAAGTGTGTTAATATGTTCAGTGCACTTCTTTATTGTGTCCTCAAAGAATTTTCCTTTTCTTTTTCCATTTTCTTTTTGAATGTATCCTCATTTACCCTGTCAACTATTATTACATTTCCAGCAATAAATTTAGACAATGTGTCCAACTGTCCTAAAGAATCCTTTACATGATCTATATAACATTTTGGTGCAATAATCTTAAGAATAGGTATTGTATCATCAATTTCTTTATAAGCCAATGCATTACAGTCAGTTATTTTCTTAATAGAGTCTAGGAGTACCTCTGTCACATTGGTAGGCCTGAATTCACTTAAAGAAGTACCGGATGTTTGACCAACTGCCTTAATCACTTCAGTGCTTCCAACATTAGTTACCAATTTTCTTGTATCAACCTCTGGTGGATCAGTCTGAGTTTGCGTTTCAACCTATAATGGTTTGGGTTTCTCAGTGATTACCAGTTTCACTATCTAAATGTGTACCTGTGCCTTTGTCGATTTATCTGTGGGTTTCTTTGTGTGCTCACCTGTTGGTATCTTTGTCTCTGTAGGTTTTTCAGTGCCAACATCTATACTACTAGTATTCTTTCCACTATCCAAAGGTTGCTCTGTTTGTGTCTCAACCTCAACATTCTTTGTCGATTGCTTAGCAATGTTTCCACTATCAGCAATATTATTTTGTGCCTCTATGTTGTCCTTATCCACAACAATGTTCATTTCCTGAGTGTCCACATTCATGGTGAATAGAATTTCTGAATCAGGGTTAGTGTCATCATGTGTTACACCTATACTGTCAGTAGTTGGTGGATCAATAGAATGTACCGGTGTAGTATCCAAGGGTAGTGGTAAGTTGTCAGTTATTTTAATGTTTGGTATTCCACCAACTTTACCTTTCCCTTTGTCCTTATCCTTCTTATAAACCTTAAATGTTTTCTTCGACCTGTTCAATTCCTCTTGTTTTTCTTTTTCTACAAAAAAGATATCCCATTTATCATTTGTTTCCTCTACAATTTCATTAACTCTACCAGCCATCAAACTCACTTGTCGGTGACCACTAGCAAAAACTGATCTGTTAGCCTCACAAATTAAGTCATCAATTTCCTCTTTAGAGTTAACTGGATGTACAACTAGAAGTTTTTCAGTTTTAAGTTTCTTGTCCAACTCCATTACTACAGTCCTCTTTGCATCTAACCTTCTATACAATTCATTTGGTAAGTCATCTACAACTTCAATTATCACTTTCTTGTATATGTCCAAATGTAGAATTATATTGTTTTCAATACTTTCCTTTTCTGAATCATTGAATGTGTTATACAATTTTCTCACATTAGCCAAGTTACCATCATCAGTTATTTCATTCAGTAAATTATCCAATGGTGGTATAACCTATTTCTATTTCTTCTTGGGTGTAAGTTTCTTTGCCATTTGCCTTACTGCTTGTTGTTTCTTTCTCAAGGTTCTTGTTTTCTTGGGTGGAGGTGAGGGTACCAGTGTGGGTTTTCTCTTCCTATCAACTCTCTTGAAATCCATAGGTATCTCACTGTCAAATGATGTGCCAACCAGTGAAATGTGTGCCTCCAGTTGCAGTCCTTCCAGCTCACTTGCCTTTATACCAGTAAGGTTCATAACATTTTCTTTCATTGCCTTTACTTGTTTAGAAGCATCTCTTATATACTTTTCTCTTCTCTTCCTTTGTTTCATTGTTTGTACACCACTTTCAATTGTTTTAGCACTACCAAAAAACTTCTTCTGATGGATCTCTAGGTGCATTTAATAAAGCTTTTGCATAGGTTTCAACAATGTTGATATCTACCTCATAACATTTTTGTTACCCATATAGTTCTAGGTAATACAGCTTCCATCCATGTTTCATCTTTCTTTATTACAAAACAGATTTCCTTATCGTATTTATCTACTACACTCTGTGGTAGTCTCTCTCTGGTTTTCATTTTGGTTTGGAAAGCTTTGAAATACTCAGTTATATTATTTTCCTTAGTTGTACCCATGCCGGTGAAGGCTTCTTGCAATTGTTTGCCTATCGGTATGTCATATCCAAAGTCTTTCTATCCAATACCGGGGATTTCCTTTGAGAAATACAACATAAGGCATACCAAAAGATTGCCAAAATGAAATGTCCCTTTCTTATCACCTTTTATCTTCTCCAAATTATCAATTAGTTCATCCTTCAGCCATTCACACACATCTATTTTTGCATTATTGTTTACCATTTCATAAGAACTATTAATGCAAAGACTAGAAACTGAATTAAGTCTGTTTGCATGTGTAGTCTTGTAACCCAAGATCATATACTTATGAATCTCACATTAATGTCCTTGATGTCATTCACTCTCAGAGATCTACTATCAGATGTTGCTCTGGTAAAGGTCATGACTTTGTTATTAGGAACCGTCTTAGTTTTGCCAAGTCTGCTATCGGTTGAGGGTAGACCTATTACTGCCCTAATTGCTTGCTGGGTGAATTTGCAGACTGAATCTAACCAAAGAAATTCTCCATGTGCCCTACTTAGGACAATTCTCACAACTTTCTCCAAAAATTCAGGGATGTTCAAGATTTCCACAAAACCTAAAGTCTTAATAACCTTGTGCTCGGGTTTGACATTGCCATTATCATCACAAATTACAGTTCTAAACATCTTTAACACTTCCTCAGAACCTAATTCTTCAATATTGCAGTGAATATAAATCCTAGCATCTTCAACATAAGCTACACCTTTAGGAATCTTTGAAAATGCACCTTTGGAATCATCTTGCTTAGCTATCTCGGGAATAATTTTAAATACGGGTCTAGGGGTTTTTATATTTTCCACAACAGTAGGGTTTGCAATAAATTCAGGAGCAGAAGAGGAAGCCATTTGAAAAATACCTTAAGTTGCCTGATAAAATCTGAATGCTTGAAATAAATCGTTTCACTTCTTCGCCTTGAATGCCTTTGCTCAGATTTCGTGCTCTTTGCTAATTTGAAAGCTCGGTGAATCAAAAATGAGGAAAAAGCGATGATTTATAATGAAATTTCTTTCAACAATCGCACTAAATACTTGCCAGTGAAGTGAAAACTTAACACATCTACCAGTATAGAAGAAATCTATCTTCTCACCATCAACCAAGGGTAAACTACATGATAGTCAATTTTCTACAATACCCCCAAAGGGTTACTTCTCAGATGAATGAAGAATTTCCTGTCAATGGAGTAATACTCTGTTCTACCGGTGAAGGAATAGTCTCATCAACATTCTGATCTGTCTTTCTAATCCATTGTTTTGAAAATTCTTGCTTTACCTCATCTACCTTCTCTTTGCCTTTCAAACTGGGTCCTTTATTATTTGTCGGTGAAGACTTGCTTCTACAAAATCTTGCAATATGTCCAATTTTGTTACAAGCATAACAAGTCACATTGTTCTTCTGAATAGCCTTTCCATATCTTATGCTGGTTTGTGTTCTACATTGATTAGATGAGCGCTCAAATCTTCCACAAACATAACATCTCACATTCATTATGCAGTTTTCTAAATTATGACCAGCTTTGTTGCATTTGGAACATTGACCGGTGGGTGAATTAATGTTCTGATTGTTTCTAGATCTACACTGATTTTCTTTATGACCATACTTGTTATAGTTAAAGCATTTTTCATTAAATTTGTAAGCATTAGGTTGTCTTACCGGTTTACTGTGATCACGATTGTTTGCAGTACCGAAACTTTCACCAACTTCAAATCCAAGTCCATTTGTATCTCCATTAGGTTTCTGACTATTCAGCATATCATCAAGTTCTTCTGAACTTTTCTTGAATTTCTCTTTGTGTTAATTTGCAATAGCCAACTCATTCTCCAGAATTCCCATTTGTCTCATAAGTTCAGTTTTATCATGTTGCATGTGAATCAGGTCTGTCTTTAACATATCATTTTCATGACTGAGTCTTAGATTTTCATTTCCAGCATCATTGAGTCTCCTAGTCAAGTCATCTTCATTCTTCTTCCTCTCTTCAATGTCTTTACAAAATCTTAGAGTCATATCTTGCATTTCATTGCTCATAGTAAGGTTTCCTTGTCTCATCTTCTTCACAAGTTCATTAAGAGTTTCCTTTTCATCGTTATCATTCTGCATCTTCTCATGAAGTTCTTTTCTTTTATTTCTAGCAATAGTAAGATTCTCCTAAAGTCCTTGAATGAATTCATGTGCAGTCCTTAGATCATCTTCAAGTTTGATATTCTTCAACTTCTCTGAATCATAGTCTACAAGAGCTCCTTCCAATTGCTTTCTTATGTTCTCCATCTGTACTGGTGTCAGAATCTTCCTCAAGCTATTAGGATTTTGAAAATAGAGGACTAGGCTCTGATACCAATTGTTAGGATTAATGATAGTCCCAAAGATACTGAGAGGGGGGCTGAATCAGTATCTAACCAGTTAACAGAATATTTAACCTTATTAAGTATTTTGCATTCCAAAATAGTGTACTGGTAAATAAGAATTAATGCAGTAAACAAGAACAATAAAGACAACATAGAAAACACACCATAACACAAGATGTTTAATGAGGAAACCCGGTGTGGGAAAAACCTCGGTGGGATTTGTGACCCACAATATTTACTCACTGGCCAATGAATAAATATTACTTACAATGAGGGGCCTACACATGCAGGAAGGCCAACTGCCTAGAGCTCACTGCTCAAATTACAAGATAGAAGTCTCACTGACTTACAAAATGGATTATGAAAATCCAATATGATGTACTGCTTCAAATCAACATCAACTATGTTAGGTTCAGTACCGGTTTAAGCTCATACTATAACAAAAAACCTTTGCTGTCACTTATATCTCCTTATACATAATTCGCAACTACTCTCCTCTACACACAATGATGTATATGATCTCATACATATATATGAGTTTTTTACAATATGCCTTGTCGGCTTTACAAAAGATAATTACAATTAAATACAATAAACAAAAGTTTATTCCCTATCAGCTGGAGTGTCAGTATGCATTGTAGCCGCTGTTGGTGAAGTGTCTGCCGGTGTATGTAGATGTCTATGCCAGTGTTGGTGCCTGCCAGTGGCTTTACTAGATGAATGCCAGGTGGTTTCTAGAAGGTTGCCATCAATCACAACACATCATTTCTCATTAGAGTGTAGAATGCCAACAGTTGGCAAGATCTTATGAAAAACATCACATTCATCCAAATGTCCACCAATAGCTCTAATACCATCAGCAAGATTAGACACTCTATGAATATAGTTCTCAACACCTTCATCTTCAAGAATTCTTAGATACTCATATTTTTGTTTCAGATTCATTAGCCTAGCCTACTTTGTCTTTGGATCTCCTTCATATGCCTAACATAACTTATTCCATACACCTTTAGCTTCCTTCAATCCTATTACTCTTCCAAACATTGAATCCCTTATACAACTGAAGATTATAGATCTAGCCTCTGCATTAGTCTCCTTTAGCTTTATCTCATCTAGAGTCAACAAGGATGTGAGATAGGCTCGGAGGCAAAGAAAGATGGTAGTCAACAAGGCCGATCCTCTAAAGACCTCAAAAGGTCCGACGGAGTGTGCATCCAACTTAGAACCCTTTCCATAATGGGTTGGAATCTTTTGTGGGAACACTCTAAAAAACAAACAATGACGTAGTGAGAAACATAAATCCTCTCAATGAGCATTTGCATACTTCTTATGACGATTTTGAGCTACAACTAAATGCTCTCGAAGGTGAACCACCTACCTCTCCATATCCTAAAGAATCTCTAGACCTAAAAGAAATGGGTCTTGTAGATGATCCCAGCTCAATAGAGTACAACACAGATAGCCATACAAAGCCTGAAACGGAGACATACCAATTGAGGTATGGTACCCATTATTCTATTCAAACTCAACTAGGTACAAATATTCCTCTCACCAAGATTGTTGATCCATAACTTACGTACAAAGCATATCCTCCTACACTTGATTATCTTTCTTTGTCTGCCCATCAATCTCAGGGTGGTATGTTGAACTGAAATTCAACTAATCTCCCAAAGCATGTTGAAGTGAAGTCCATAATGCAAAAGTGAAAATAGGATCTTGATTTGAAATAATCCTACGAGGAATTCAATGCAATTTCACAATATCCTCAATAAACACTCGTGCTACCAAAGCAGTGGTATAAGAAGATTGAATAGGAGAAAAATGTGACACTTTGGTCAACCTTGTTGCAAATATGCCTTTTAGCTTGTCATTGATATGAACTCCTTGGTCCAGAAGTAGTCTGGTTTTAAATCTTCAAATTTAAATCCTCCAAGCTCCTACATTTTACCATTAGATGTTGATAAACAACCATATATATATATATTAATGTAAATCCCATTATGTTTTGATATTTAAAATTATTAATTTTTACAATTAAAAACATCTAAAAATTATTCAATTAATATGAAGTAATTACTTTAGAACATTGAAATTAAGAACTTAATATGTTTCCCTTCCATATCCACGCAAGCTTATTAGGCTAGTCTAGGTAACTTCACCAAATAAAATTTTAAATAACATCATCCTTATTCAATAATATTAAAGATGAGAACCAACCGAGCTATAAAAGTTTATTATTCTCAACATAAAATCGATACATGAGACAATAAAATGACATTACTCAACATTAATCCACAAATATTTTGAATTCCCTTGTAAATCCAAAATTATCACATTCACCATTCAAACAGTTCTATGTTTGTGCACTCTAACGTGAAGAGACCTTAATTAAACTTGATGCAGTGCGGCATGCACTCAAAACTAAATCGTGTCAACCATGAATATTTGTCATTAAGAGACAAAGAAGAGATTGAAAGAATTTGCTGTGACTGTAACTTGGAAGACGAGTATTTTCTTTGAACAAAAACTCTTGATATCTTTTTTCGTTTTGGGTTAGCTTGAAAAATAAAACTTAACTGTCAATGGCTATTTTGTTTGCTTATGGAGTTTGAGTACAAGTCCATTCCATTCCGAATTGGCGGACAATACTTTCTTGAAAGAATTATTTGACAAATGAAATAAAGTTTATGGTCAAAATGGATTGAAATGTGAGGCCAAGATTAAATAGAAAGTGACAGGCATTACAAAGGAATGAGTACAATTCCCCAGGCTTCTTACAAAAAGCAAGTCAATATAAAATTTGGAGTTTTGTTGTGTTAACTGGATTCGAGCACAAGTGTCATCATTCAAACAAGTACATTACATTTGAGGAGTCACCTCCCTTTGAAAACAACACAACATCGTACAATATCTGGATGAACTCATGCCATATATGTACATGTAAATTATTGTATCCGCATGCCAGCAACGTCTATCCGCTCTTCACAATCTGATATGCCGACAGAATTAACTGAAGTGACGCAAATCCTAACCCTAAAATTTATATAGGGAAGAACCCATAACAACAAAATAAAATAAAATAAGCCACTTAATCGTGAGAGCAAGAGTGGTATTTAGAGGAGGAGAGGGGTCCTCGGCATCTAAATTGTCACATAAATTGTTGGGATCTAGAAAGACATCAAGTGGCTTTCATCCAACACTGTTATCTTTATCCCCCTTTTCTTTAAAGGTGGTTGAGCGTCATGACCAAGTAATATAGCAATAGTGAGGTAGATGAATTTGTTAATGCTAGGTCAATGAATAAACCTACAATTGGTAGTCTATGGAAAAGTAGAATTGCGTTGCTCAAGCTAAGACCACCCTCACCAAAATTAGTCCCAAACTCTTCTCTAAGGAGCTTGTGAATCATAGGAATGAGCGTCTTTTTTCTCCACAATCAGAATAAATGCAACCATAATGATTCTAGTGAGATAGAGAACAACCTTAGTTAAAAAGAGGAGTCAAAGACACTAGCAATAGTGCACAAGGCATTGCCCTAATCATCTAAACGCACATGGAGGTGTTCCACTCTCAATGCAACCTTGCTTAATTGTACCAAATTTTCCATAATCACATTAGAATAAATCATTTCCTTAGTGTAAATAAAGAGATTAGGATCAATGACGTTTCTAAAAAATAAAATATTTTTTTTTCTTTCCATATCTCGTAGTGAACTTTCATCCTTAAAGAATGGAAAATCTTAATGTACATAGAAGCATTCTAGACTAATACCCAAGAAGAACCACATGCCATGTGAACAACTTAGACCTAGAAACCCTATATTTTGTATTCTAGGTACACACAGCTCGCTATTTGTAACAAAATAAAAATAAGTTCTTAAACAACTTGTGCTGACCCTACAATTAGCATTAGGGATTGAGGATCCCAAAATGACTCAGTCTTGAAATCATAGGATGGCCTTAAAAAATAATACACCACAAAAAATGAGCAAGCTTCAACTCTAAAATAATATATCAAGCCATTTAAAATGGGTGCAACTAGACACTTTGTAAAGCCCCACCATTCAACCTACATGAAATTAGCTAAGAAACATGGATTTTTTTTTCAAACATTAAGATTAGATTCCATCACAACTCTAGTGTAATAGTGCACTCAAAGACAAGTTTAAATACTACCTTTACTCAATTATGTACACAAGGACATCACATTACATCATGTCATGATACAATGTCGCACATGTGGAAGAATTTAAACTATGACACACCCTTGAAACACAGGGCATTTTTTTGTTTTAGGAAGGTGACACTTCACTAGGTTTTATGAAGAAGAAAAGGTGAAAATGGTCAGCACAAGCTAACTATGAAGTGTAAAAATTATTTGACCACATCAATGAACTAGAATGATCCTAGATACTTGAGGTATGAAGTATTTACTTTCTATTTTTTGTATAGGGAACATGGCCACCCAAATAGGATATAGGTCCACCTTTGTGTTAACATGGACACCTAAATAGAGTTGTTCAAAATTCAAATTTTTCTAGCTACTACAAGGCCACCTTAGTATGATACAGAGCTACTCAAGAAAGGTATAGAGACACTCCTTTGGTTAAAAATCCACTCAAACATAAATGAACATAAAGATAGGCTCATTTTAAACCCTAATTAAAAAATTCCTACATTTATTATATCATTCATTTTTGCATAAGTATGAAATCTATTAATACTCTCATGTTTGAATCTAAGAACAAGTCATATGCTCCATGATTAAATCACTATCATTTCGTTCAGTTACATACCATGTCAAGGAGAGGTCCAATATGGAGAGGTCCACCCCATCATACTAGGAGATATAAACATATGTCCCAAACACATACACTCACAAAATACACACAGGAGAAAGGCTTGTAGTCACATTGAAATCGTGAAGAATACATGACATAGATTAAAATGAAGTAAACACGAACATAGAAATATATCCTACATATCTTAGGTGCTACTAAGGATACAAAGGTGTTAGATATTAGAGGTCAAGAGAGGGGATGTCATCATGTAGCACAAAGGTATGGCTAACACAAAATTGACTAGTTCTCTCCAAGAAATAAGGAAGCTCAATTGTACCAGATCAACTTCCCATGGACAATCATGTCTTCACAAGTCATCTCAAGGCTATATAAGTACTCTAGGCATGATAGGGGCATCCTTTATCTTTAGTTAAATACTTTCAAATCTTATTTAGTTTTTACTTTGTTTATCACAACTTCCCAACAAGTTATGTTGGAAGTCACTTTGTGTCTCGAACCTTATTGGAAGCCACTCCCATAACTAACTCTAATACCTATACCCTAGAATCATCACATTTTCCAACAAATGTCAAATAAAAATCAAACAATGGAGTTTAACCATTTTTCACAAATTTTCACATCATAGATGCAATTTTATCAATTCTCAATAACCACATAGGACATGATTCAAATGCATCCAAGGATTTCATACTGCAATATTTCTCTACATTTTCCTATAATGATACCAAAATAGATTATATCCATCATTCAGAAACACAGCATCCTTACAGCCTCTTTGAATATCCTCAAGTCTGTAAATCTTCACAGTAACACCTTGTTGGTGTCTTGGTCATTAAGAAGAACTAGGCAGTTTCTCGATTAAAGTATCAAAAAAACTCTTTTTTTTCTGCAATCTTTTTTCCCTAGGATTACTTTTGACACATCCCTTAGATTAACTAGCTATTTGTGCTACTTAGGTCTAGACAATTTAAGGATTACACCCAATTTTGTTTTGTAGGGAAGATCTAAAAATATTTTTCACTTAATTTATAATTTACAATGAATTTTTAATTAAGTAGGGTTGATGTTTTAACAACAAAAATTTCTCACAAAATCCCTAGTTGAAAGCACAAAAGCCGTAATTGCAAAAGAAAAAGGTTTAATTTACTTACTAATATTTTACACCACACTACTTTAAATCTCTCTAAAATACTCAATTATGCTATAAGAAAACCCTTCAATTTCTCTTCACCAGTTGCCAATAACTCTCAATTTTCTTTGCAATTTGATTTGTGTCGAAGAATGGATAAAAATATAATTATATTTCATCAATTTACCTTCATTAAGGTAGACTAAGGTGAGCATTTACATGGCCAGTCGGATCATTGGCTCATTTAAATCTTAACCATTGATAAAAAATTCAACGATCATGGTCAAGGTTTGTATATTCTTGGGTGATATGCCCTTTTAAATCCATGTCATTTCATTGCTCGTTGAATCATTAAAACCCTTTTGATGTTCCAACGATGTACTTTAGCTTCATCGATATTCCTATGTTATCCATGGTGGCACTTTTGGTGGATCATTGAAGCCTTTGGAGGGTTTTGTTGATAGCATAAACTCCATTGATGACATTTCTCAACAACACATATTTCCATGTAGACCTCCATGTTTTGTCATTGGACCACTCTAACATTGGACTTGTCCCATCGATAGAACAAACCACAACTAATGTCTAGCTCATCATCCACCTTACATCATTTTTCCTTGATCCATAAATCATTGGAGCTTAGAAGAAGCTCCAACAATATTTCATATCTTATCAATATACTACAACCCACTGACTATGTAGAATTTTCTTTCCTTTATCGATAGATCCCAGTGGAGCTCAAGGAAACCTCTACCAATAAGCCAAGCTCCATCAACGAATTCACCATTTGACTTGTCACTACCATATTGTATTGTTTTGGAACCTTTTTGAGGTTCTAATAACAGATGAAGCTCTATCGATGTATTATTGTGTCACTCCCTTCTTTGCATTGATTGATCATGGGAAGGAAATAACACTTCGAGCAATCCCTGCAGTTCTAACGATGAGCTGACTTATCGTCCACAATGTCACATTATTGGATTGTTTGAACACACAAAGGGGTTCAAATGATAGCAAGAGCTCCATCGAGATGCTAAGCCACAAGCCTGATAATATGGCTCCTTCATTTCATTGGATTGTTGAAACTTGAAGACATCTTCAATGATAATACGAGCTCCAACGATGAGACCCACAACTTAAAATGCCTAAAAAAGGCTTGTGAAGACTTAAGGTTTATTAGGGACCAAGCAGGGGCACTAAGGGGCCACAGGCCAGAAACACTAAGACTCGGACAATATTAAACTTAGGACTTGAAGATTTAATAGATTACTAGAGAAAATTGAAATTTCTAAGGCATGGGAACAATTAATAAAGGATAAAACACCCCTAAGGTCACTTAAACAACTAATGACCACAAAAGACCATTCAACATGAAAATATAACAAAGAACTAGAATGAGCATAGGGTTTAGGGTAGGCAAGATTAAAATGGGGAATTAAACCCCTAAACCTAATGTTTTTCACAAGTCCTAACATATCCCAAGTCAATCTTGTGGTGTTTAGATTTGATGTTGAGGAGCTTACATTGATTTCAAAATTTAAATTTTATAAACTTCTAATCATTACCATTATTCATTGGTAAGCAATTAGATACACAGTATTGTAATTTAACCATTGATATCTTCAGATCAATCTTGACCGTTGATTCTTGCCACATCACCCCTAGCCTTGGAAAATCCTATAAATAGACCTCATTTTGAGCAATATGGATCCCATCTCATTCTCATCTTATGCATTGTTATTATAGGCATCTAGCTTATAGTTTATCAGTTTTAGCAATGTTATCATGCTCAATTTTAGCTTAAATCTTAGCTTAATCATGCTAGATCAATCATTTATGTAGCTTAATCATATTATTCTTGCTAAGATCATGCATTTTCTTCATTCAAATCCTCCATCTAAGTGTAGTCAAGTCACTAGAATATGCATAATCAGATCTGAGAGCATTTACTAGGAGGCAATAAGTCGATTAGCTATGGTTTTACATTCCTTTGATTTTTGTAAGGATTTATTGAGTGCATTGTGTTTGCAAATAGAGATACACTTCACAGATTACGACATTTATATTTAAAAAATATTCATTTGTATAATTAAATAAATTCAAAAATTATCTAATTATTATAGAACAATTATTCTAAGAACATTTAGTCACCCAAACTTATGATGCTAGTCTATCTAAAGGCTTACCGAAGAAAATTAAAACCTTAATTATCTGATAATTTCAGCAAAGATAATTTCAAATAGCATCATCATTATTCAAGAATATTAAAAACTAAAACCAATCAAGCTATGAAATTTTATTATCTGCAACATCAAATCAATACATCAGACAAAAAATTGACGCTACTCAAAGTTAATCCAAAAAAAATTAAATTCTTTTCTAATTCCAAAATAATCACATCCACCATTCAAATAGCTCTAAATTTGTGCACTCTAACGTGAAATGACCTTCATTAAACTTGGTGCAGTGCGGCACGCACTGAAAACTCCATCTCATCAACCATTAATAGAAAGAAGAGATTGAAAGTATTTGCTGTGACTGGAATTTGGAATACGACTATTTTCTGTGAACAAAAACTCTTAATAGCTTTTTTTGTTTTAAGTAGCTAGATAAATAAAACAGAATTGTCGATGCTTTTCTCGGTTGTGGGGTTTGTGTCCGAGTCCATTCCATTGCCAATTGACAGACAATACTTTCCTGAAAGAATTTTTGACAAATGAAATTCACCTAGTTTGGCTCAAAATGGACTGAAATGTGAAGCAATAATAAAATAGAAAATGACAGGTATAGCAAAAGCGTGTGTGCAATTCCCCAGGCTACCTACAAATAATCACATCCACCATTGAAAGACCTTTAAATTTGTGCACTCCAACGTGACATAAACTTGGTGCAGTGCGGCACGCACTGAACACTGCATCGCATCAAGCATGAATATTAATCATTAAGAGACAAAGAAGAGATTGAAAGCATTTACAGTGACTGTAACTTGGAATACAAGTATTATCTTTGAACCAAAACTCTTGATTTTTTTTTTGTTTTAAGTAGCTAGAAAAAGAAAATAGAACTGTCGATGCCTTTTTTTGTTTGTGGGGTTTGAGTCCGAGTCCATTCCATTGCCAATTGACAGACAAAACTTTCCTGAAAGAATTTTTGACAAATGAAATGCACCTAGTTTGGCTCAAAATGGACTGAATTGTGAAGCAATAATAAAATAGAAAATGACAGGCATTACAAACGAATGGGTGCAATTCCCCAGGCTCCCTACAAATATCAAGATAAGATAGATTTTTGAGCTTTGTTGTGTTAACTGGATTCGAGCCCAGGTGTCATCATTCAAAGAAAGAATTGAGGAGGAATCTCCTCCCTCTTAAAGCAACGCAACATTCGTACAATCATAATTGGATTCGGTAATGCAGGTCATATATGGAAATGAAATTATTTAATTCGCTGCTGACATTAACCCTGACGTTGTACAATGAATTTGTAACATTAACCGTACTACTCTGGCCTGGATTTTGACGTTGTATAATGAATTTGTAACATCAGCTCAAAATGGGCTGAAATGTGAAGCAATAATAAAATAGAAAATGACAGGCATAGCAAAAGAGTGTGTGCAATTCACCAGGGTACCTACAATAATCACATCCATCATTCAAAGAGCTCTAATTTGTTCACTCTAACGTGAAATGACCTTCATTAAACTTGGTGCAGTGCGGCACGCACTGAAAACTGCATCGCATCAAGCGTGAATATTAATCATTAAGAGACAAAGAAGAGATTAAAGCATTTACGGTGACCGTAACTTGGAATTCAAGTATTTTCTGTGAACAAAAACTCTTCTGTATTTTTGGCTTTTAAGTAGCTATTAAAATAAAGCAGAACTGTCGATGCCCCTTTTTGTTTGTGGGGTTTGTGTCCGAGTCCATTCCATTGCCAATTGACAGACAATACTTTCCTGAAAGAATTTTTGACAAATGAAATGCACCTAGTTTGGCTCAAAATGGACTGAAATGTGAAGCAATAATAAAATAGAAAATGACAGGCATTACAAACGAATGGGTGCAATTCCCCAGGCTCCTACAAATATCAAGATAAGATAGAATTTTGAGCTTTGTTGTATTAACTGGATTCGAGCCCAGGTGTCTTCATTCAAAGAAAGAAAGTGAAGAGGAATCTGCTCCCTCTGAAAGCAACACAACATTCGTACAAATATTATTCGGTTCGGTAATCCAGGTCATATATGGAAATGAAATTATTGAATTCGCTGCTGACATAATCCCTGACGTTGTACCATGATTTTGTAACATCAACCGCAGGCCTGGAATTTCACAGGCAAAATGGCCGTTTTTTCACTTTTGTACCATATTTGACAGCTTAAAAAATTAGTAGAACGTATGCATTGATATATATTAGTTTAAAATGTTTATTATAAAAATACAAATTTATTTAGAATATTTTGAAATGGAAGGATTTAGAATATGGAAGGATGTAGTTGCTTCTAATTTTATAACATTTTAATATGATTTTTTAAAATAGTTCTATTTTTTCATATGAATTTAGAAACTTGTCATAATTGAAATCATAGAATATAATTGATAAAATATTTTAATATGTTTTTTTACAATATATTCTATTTTTTATATATCAATTTAGAAACTTAGTCAATTTAATTTTTTAAATATATTTAATAAGATTGTTATAGAAACTTGTCATAACATATATAATTTTAAAATTTTAATGTTTATTATTACTAAATTAGTAATTATTAATTGATTATCATTTAATATATATTAGTGTATTAATTTAGAAACTTATTTAGTAAATTTAAGATTTTTGCATATATTACTAATTCATCATTATTTTTTGACAATTAATATTTTTCTTAAAACGTCAAATGAAAGGCATTGAAATGACTAAACCGTCATCAAAAATTCATATGATAGGTAGGGGTGACCGTACTTCTTTATCTCTCCTTCTGTCTTCTGTGCCTGTCTCCCCTATACAGTGACAACAGTTTCAAGGGGACCAAACGAAGTACATATCCCATCATGCACCCCGTGTCCCCTGCCTTTCTGGTCGGAAAGTCTCCCTAATCATGCAACATGTTAATTTTTTAATATTTTCTATTTAATATTTATTATATTTTCCCTAATCATGCAACATGTTAATTTTTTAATATTTTCTATTTAATATTTATTATATTTCATTTAATAAATTTTTAATATTATTTTTAGCATGTTTTTAATATATTTTATTTATTTTTTGAATTTTATATATTTTATTTAATAAATTTTAATTATATTTTTAGTTAATTTTAAATATATTTTATTTATATTAGATTTCTTTTATTTTTTAATAAAGTATATTATAATTCAAAAATGAATAAACTTTCACTTATAAAATTTTATTTATAAATCTAATAAAGTTTAAATTTTTTTTTTATAAAATTGAATAAACTCTATAAGGGAATAAATTTTCACTTATAAATTTTATTCAAAAGTGAATAAACTTCCATTTATAAAACTTACAAACCTTTCACTTATAAGTGAAACTTTTATCACTTATAAGTGAAATTTTATTCACTTATAAATGAAACTTTATTCACTTATAAGTGAAACTTTTATCACTTATAAGTGAAATTTTATTCACTTATAAATGAAACTTTATTCACTTATAAGTGAAACTTAATAAACTTTATTAATCTTATAAGTGAAACTTTATAAGTTAAAGTGTCTTCACTTATGAAATTTATTCATTTTTATAAAATTAAATATAAAAGTATGTATTCAATGACCCTAACCCTATTCTAGCCCCAACCCTAATCCTAACCCAAACCCTAACTATTATAGCTATCATCACTTACTATCTTTAATTGCAATCCTAACCCTAGCCCTAACCTTAACCCTAATCCTAATTATAGCTCTAATCCTAACCCTAATGTTATTTGTAATTAATAATTATAATCTTTAACCCTAACCCTAATTTTATTTATAATTAATAATTATAATTTTTAATCCTAACCCTAATTATAATCATTATGATTAACCACACTCCTAACCCTAACCCTAATACTATCAATAACCCTAACCCACATTATAATTATAACACTAACCCTCATTATAATTTTATCTCTACCCCAAAACCTAATCCTAAGCATAAACTTGACTATCTGTAATCCTAACCCTAATCTTCAACAACAACCCATCATAATTTTTATTCTATCATGATCATAATCATAGCTATAACCATAGCCCCACCCCTAACCATAATCCTAACCCTAACTCTAACCAAGATTTAAACCCCGACCCTAATATTATACACTTAATAACTATCAAACAATATTAGACTATCAAAATAAGAATATAGTAGTATTATATTTATCATATAACACTCTATTAATATATTATTACTAATAAAACTATAAAAAAATATTATAACTAAAAATAATTTAAAATAATAATATAACAAATTTAAAATATTTCAAATTTATATATGAATATTCTTTTCAATAAATTATGCTGTTAACAATAACACTAACCCTAAAATTAATTATAACTTGATAATGGCCCTAAAACTAACTATATATCTAAGACAAAACCTAACCCTAACCCTAATTATAATTCTAACCCTGACCCTAACCCTATTCTAGCCCCAACCCTAATCCTAACCCAAACCCTAGCTCTTATAGCTATCATCACATACTATCTTTAATTGCAATCCTAACCCTAACCCTAACCCTAATCCTAATTATGATTCTAACCCTAATCCTAACCCTAATTTTATTTATAATTAATAATTATAATCTTTAACCCTAACCCTAATTATAATCACTAAGATTAACCCCAATCCTAACTCTAACCACAACCCTAACCCTAATGCTATCTATAACCGTAACCCTCATTGTAATTATATCTCTAACGCAAAATCTAACCCTAAGCATAAAATTGACTATGATATTATCCCTAACTCGAACCCTAATCTTAACCATCATAATTGTTATTCTATCATGATCATAATCCTAACTATAACCATAGCCCCACCCCTAACGAAAATCCTAACCCAAGTGGAGACACTTTTTCCAAAACAGGGTTATGCACGGTCTAGGGCATGGCACAAATCCAATTGTACCAGTCTGGCAGAGGGAAGGACTAGGCTAAGGGCAAGCTAAGCAGCAGGTGCGGTTACATCATTCTATATTTGTAGAAATAATATTACTTCTTATAAATATTTTTTAGTTTAATTAGAAAATTAAATTTATAATATAAAAATAAGTAGGAAAAAATGGAACCATTTAAATTACTATATTAAGCTTATACTTTTAGGTTTAAAAGTGTCAAGATGACCCACATTTTCTTAATTTAATTTGTTGCTTAATAGTGTGGTCACACTAAGAATACATTTCTAGACTTAAAAATGTTAAATACGGAGAGTTGACTAACATCCTCTAATCTTAATGTGTTGCTTAATGTTGGGAATATGATGGTCACATGATCATTTAATGCCTGATCATTTATTGTTGAACCACTATAAATTCGTCTTTTATGTTCTTATTGTTTTATTTTTTTTAAATTTTTGCATTGATTAATTGTTTTCTTTGCTCGTTTTAAATTAACACTTAATGTGTGGGGTTTAAGACTGGCTGAAAAAAATGGCTCACGATCGAGAATTTGTAGAGAACTTCCCTGAAGGAGAAGCAACTCGGGTGCAGGATCATGCAAATGGCAAGAGAAATAGGGAGATGCGGTGCAGTTTTCATGCCATGACACTGGAAAAGGAAGATGGCGAGGAATACCAAGGCATGATTTGGCCTTCCCTTGGAATAGAAGATCGGTTGAGGTGTCGCGCTCAAGGATTAAATGGCAACTAAAGGGCTAGTCTATTCCTAAGAGTGGGAACAAACTCCCTCTGGGCTTAAAACCGTTTGAAAAAGAAATTTCATTTTCGAGATAAATGAGGTTTTCAAGATTAAGGTGGCCAATATAAAAAAAATCATCTACTTTTTTCATCAAATGGGTCGGGGATTGGCCTACAAATTAAAAAATCTTATGCAATAATTCGGGGAAAATACCAGTGTGAAGTCCCACTCCAAGAAGTGAAAGTTGTTAGCTTAACTCTTGAAACTAACCTCAAGTACATATGAAAAGAATCTTTCCATTAATTTTTCAAGCATATCAAAGGGAAGGGAGGCTTTGACATGTTCCTATCTGATAAATGGACTCATTATGTGATTGATTTTTTTTTTCATGGAATAGGGTAGTGTGGTTCATCATATAAGAGAAGAACAATTTTGTTTATATGATCAATCTATACCCCTAATCACTATAGGAATAGAACTGAGCTATGTATATGGATGAGTATCCTTCAAGATCTCCCCTAGATTATTCGGCTAGATTTCAATATGATTGGAAAATAATGAATATAAAATTAGACGTACTAACATGGATTGTGAAGGTGATGAAAGGTAATTTTTATACAAGATGAAGAACAAGATTAATCTATTTGATCCTATTGAAGGATTTAAAGAGATAATAAAAATATATGGTCTACATCCTCCTTGTGCAATTCTTAAAAATATATTAAAAAAATTTAAAATATAATTTAAATTTAAAATATTAATTAAATTTAATATATATATATATATATATATATTAAATATAATTTTTAATATATTAAAAAATAAAAAATATAATATCAATAAAATATGTTTAAAAAATATATTTAAAAAAATAATATAAATATTTTTTTTAAAAGGGAGAGTTGGGCGGGGAGGCATGTTCACCGGCGGGTTGGCAAATGCATTTACGCAGATGCATTTACTCTAATAGCGAAGTAGGGGCCAAACTTTCCAACAAAAAAAACGCGGAGAGGCTGGACGACAACAACGGTCGGGAGGTCTGTTCACGGGGGCAGCAAGCGGACGACACTTTTTCCAAAACAGGTTTATGCACGGTCTACGGTAGGGCACAAATCCAATTGTACCAGTTTGGCAAAGGGAAAGACTAGGCTAAGGGCAGGCTAAGCAGGTGCGGTTTACATTGCTGCCTTCCATATACGGTGACAACAGTTTCGAGGGGATCGAATGAAGTACATTTCCCATCGTGCACCTCGTGCCCGTCTCCCTTTCTGGCCAGAAAGTCTCCCTAATCATGCAACGTGTTAATTTTTTTAAATATATTTTATTTAATATTTATTATATTTCATTTAATAAATTTTTAATATTATTTTTAGCAAGTTTTAAATATATTTTATTTAATAAATTTTAATTATATTTTTAATCAATTTTTAATATATTTTATTTATATTAGATTTGTTTTATTATTTAATAAAGTTTATTATAATTCAAAAATGAATAAACTTTAAAAAAATATATTTAAAAAAATAATATAAATATTTTTTTTAAAAGGGAGAGTTGGGCGGGGAGGCATGTTCACCGGGGGGTTGGCAGATGCATTTACTCTCACAGCGAAGTAGGGGCCAAACTTTCCGACAAAAAAAACACGAAGAGGCTAGACGACAACAATGGCCGGGAGGTCTGTTCACTGGGGCAGCAAGCGGACGACACCTTTTCCAAAACAAGTTTATGCATTGTCTACAATAGGGCACAAATCCAATTGTACCGGTCTGGTAGAGGGAAAGACTAGGCTAAGGGCAGGCTAAGTAGGTGCGGTTTACATTGCTGCTTAGTGAGTGCCCCTACTTCTTTATCTCTCCTTCTGCCTTCCGTGCCTGCCTCCCGTATACAGTGACAACATTTTCGAGGGGACCGAATGAAGTACATTTCCCATCGTGCACCCCGTGTCCGCCTCCCTTTCTGGCTGAAAAGCCTCCCTAATCATGCAATGTGTTAATTTTTTAATATATTTTATTTAATATTTATTATATTTCATTTAATAAATTTTTAATATTATTTTTATCAAGTTTTTAATATATTTTATTTAATAAATTTTAATTATATTTTTAGTTAATTTTTAATATATTTTATTTATATTAGATTTGTTGTATTATTTAATAAAGTTTATTATAATTCAAAAATGAATAAACTTAAAAAAATATATTTAAAAAAATAATATAAATATTTTTTTTAAAAGGGAGAGTTGGGCGGGGAGGCATATTCACCGGTGGGTTGGCAGATGCATTTACGTAGATGCATTTACTCTCGCAGCGAAGTAGGGGACAAACTTTGCGACAAAAAAAATGCGGAGAGGCTGGACGACAACAACAGTCGGGAGGTCTGTTCATGGGGGCAGCAAACGGACTACACTTTTTCCAAACCAGGTTTATGCACGGTCTACGATAGGGCACAAATCCAATTGTACCGGTCTGGCAGAGGGAAAGATTGGGCTAAGGGCAGGCTAAGCAGGTGCAGTTTACATTGCTTCTTAGCCAGTGCCCCTACTTCTTTATCTCTGCTTCTGTCTTCTGTGCCTGCCTCCCATATACGGTGACAATAGTTTCGAGAGGACTAAATGAAGTACATTTTCCATCATGCACCCCGTGTCCGCCTCCCTTTTTGACTGGAAAGTCTCCCTAATCATGCAACATGTTAATTTTTTAATATATTTTATTTAATATTTATTAGATTTCATTTAGTAAATTTTTAATTTTATTTTTATCAAGTTTTTAATATATTTTATTTAATAAATTTTAATTATATTTTTAGTTAATTTTTAATATATTTTATTTATATTAGATTTTTTTTATTATTTAATAAAGTTTATTATAATTCAAAAATGAATAAACTTTAAAAAAATAATATAAATATTTTTTTTAAAAGGGAGAGTTGGGCGGGGAGGCATGTTCACCGATGGGTTGGCAGATGCATTTACGCAGATGCATTTACTCTCACAGCGAAGTAGGGGATAAACTTTCTGACAAAAAAAATGCGGAGAGGCTAGACGACAACAACGGCTGGGAGGTCTGTTCACGGGGGAAGCAAGTGGATGACACTTTTTCCAAAACAGGTTTATGCACGGTCTATGGCAGGGTACAAATCCAATTGTACTGGTCTGGCAGAGGGAAAGACTAGGCTAAGGGCAGGCTAAGCAGGTGCGGTTTACATTGCTGCTTAGCTAGTGCCCCTACTTCTTTATCTCTCCTTCTGCCTTCTGTGCCTGCCTCCCGTATTTGGTGATAACAATTTCGAGGGGACCGAATGAAGTACATTTCCCATCGTGCACCCCGTGCCTACCTCCCTTTCTGGCCGGAAAGTCTCCCTATCATGCAACGTGTTCATTTTTTAATATATTTTATTTAATATTTATTATATTTCATTTAATAAATTTTTAATATTATTTTTATCAAGTTTTTAATATATTTTATTTATATTAGATTTGTTTTATTATTTAATAAAGTTTATTATAATTCAAAAATGAATAAACTTTAAAAAAATATATTTAAAAAACTAATATAAATATTTTTTTAAAAGGGAGAGTTGGGCGGGGAGGCAGATGCATTTATGCAGATGCATTTACTCTCACAGCGAAGTAGGGGACAAACTTTCCCACAAAAAAAAGGTGGAGACTTTGGACGGCAACAACGGCTGGGAGGTCTGTTCACGGGGGCAGCGAGCAGTCGACAGTTTTTCCAAAACAGGTTTATGCACGGTCTACCGCAAGACACAAATCCAATTGTACCAGTCTGACAGAAAGAAAGACTAGGCTAAGGACAGGCTAAGCAGATGCGATTTACATTGCTACTTAGCCAGTGCCATTGCTGGCATGTGGAATGGAGTAATCTGAATTATACAAATTCATGCTACAACGTCAGGGATTACGTCAGGAGCGGAATCAATAATTTCTATGGTCGTATTGCGGGATTACGTCAGGGTTTCTTGCTTTCCGAGGGCAGTGATTCCTCCTTAAATGTTTCCTTGTTTGAACGTTGACGCTGCGGATCGAATCCAGTTTTCACAACAAAACTCCGAACCCTAACTTGGTTTGATATTTGTAAAATCCACTCAGGCCTTCTTTATTACCTATAATTTTCTATTTCTTATCACACTTTTCCTTGTTTCAATATTAAACAGAACATCTATCATGAATTGATACTCAGCAACCCCATTAAGTACCTCCAAATACAGCTGCCTCAACCTCCCATGTTGGTTGTGTTGGCAGGCAAAGATTTCATGTGAGAGAGGTGTGAAGTACTATGAAGCCATCCGCAACTCGGCAAGTGCAAGCCTATTGATTTGATGTTATTTGAAGGAGAAGAGCATGGGTTCCATCATGCAGAAGGAAATGAAGAAGTTTGTAATTTCAATTATAGTAAGCTGACGGTACAATTTGAGTTGGTCTAGTGGTGGAGTATTTGTGTTCTTGAAATAGAGGTCAGCAGTCATACAACCCCTTTTAAGTTTTCATATTCTACTCTATTTGTTTTCTTCTTTTCAATAAAAATATTGATAAAATGAAAAAGTTATTATTCATTCATTTTATTATGGTAGTTTGATTAATGACAAAATAAAACAATTGATAATGAGTCAAGTTTGAGCTTAAGAACACTCATAGATAGTTGTGTCAAATTACCCTAATTATTCATATCTCCTAGATATGATTTTCATAGTAATCATGGCCAAATTTCCTTGACCATGTCCTTTTTTATTAATCTTGATTTATATAATATGTACTAGTTTATCTTGAATATATAATATTTTAATTATATTGTTTTTGAATTAATTAAATTAGTTGAGTTAAATATATAATTTGAGAAATAAAACCTTTTATCAAAGGAAAAAAGTATTTTTTATCAATTTCACTATGCTATGCTGATTAATGAATTGAGTAAAAGTTGATCACCAGTCAAGTTAGAGCTTTGGAATGATTTTAGATATTTTTGTCAAATCAATTTAATTATTTTAATCTCGTAGCTATGATTGTGATAGTGATTATGAGCAAAATTCAATGACTATGTCCTCTTTTATAATCCTATTTTTTATAATATATATTATTTCAATTATAAATCACATTTGAGATAATAAAATTAGTTGAGCTAAGTTGATTAATGAGTGAGTAAAAGCTAACCATAATTCAAGTTTGAGCTTAGGAAGACTTATATATTATTATGTCAAAACAATATAACTATTCTAATGTCATAGATATGATTATTGTAGTGATCACAAACAAATTTTAATATGCATGTCCTCTTTTTTAATATTCTTATATATGCTTGAAAACTATAAATTTGTTGGCATCTACTTGCTAGCTAATCAAGATAACCTCCACTATTGATAAACAAATTCTAGATCTTATTAAGATTGGATTGAAGTACCTTGCTTCATCACACCTTAATAAAGCCTTTTATTTTATTTTTATAGTGAATTAATAATTGTGATATGTTTTATCAATACTTTAAAAAAAATATTTATTAAAATATGTTATGAGGGTACCCATTTGATACAAAATAAAAAATATCTAGTAGAACTATATTATATAAGATAATTAAACCTACAAAATCTCAAAAATCATAATTTTATTAAAATAAATTTCATAGAAATGAATAAAAGAGGATAACTAATTCTCACCCTACATTGTATTAAGGATATTAGGACTCACAATAAGCTCCAACTCATCCATCATTAATTTCATCTTCTTTAAAATGGATGCAATGTCCATAATTTTTAAATGTAATTATGGCTAACTCAAAATAGTGTTTCCGTTGTAGTTTCCATGAGATGTTGATGGCTTAACTTAGTTCATGATCATTTTATCTCTATGTGAAAAACCATCATATTTTTAAAAAATATTCTCAAACATTTTTTCTAAATGATAATAGAAGAGAGACAGGTAATAGTGTTGCCTATTGCTAATAATATATATGTCGCAGAGCTCGAAGTGAAACAAGATACATTTTCAAATATAATAAAACTTATTTGGTTATTTTTTACATAATTGTTTTTTGGGAATAAGGATTATTTTCCTACATTTATTATAATAAATTATATAAACACACTTTTGATTTCTATATTTTGATTTATGAGTCTTTTTAAAATACTCTCCAAATTTTCCCACTCCATCTTGAGTTTCCCATGTAGCATATTTTAAAATATTCTTTACAAGTTCTAAGAGGGAAGCTCCTCTAATTACTTGAATAGTTCGCATGTTGATATTGTAAAGTTCTCTAGTTGGGGTAATCTTCACAAAGTTATGAGGTAGATTTTTTTATCCCTATTCTTGCACTAAAAAATATTATTTTTAATTTTCCAAATAAATAGTTCTAAATCATGCAACCCAAAATAAATATTACTAATCATGGATGAAAATCTATAGCATTTTCTAGATTGTACCTCTTAATACTTCTAAAATATCACAAATATTAAGTGGTAATTTTGATTCACTCATCCATTTAGGAAAATATTTTATATGGTACAAAGTGGACTATGATTATTTTACATCACAATGAGTTGGAAGTTCTTGATTAATGTTCTAACAATGTCATTACTTTATACTATACTTTCTTTATAAGTTTTTAAATTCTTCACCAAAAATTCATTTTTTTTCTCTACTATAATCATTATCATGTGTACATAACAACCAAGGTGGTCGAACTACAACATCTAGCAAAAGATCACATTTTATTGTGCTTTAGTAAATATCCCTAGCCTATTTCATTCCTGAAGGTCATCTAATTTTATTTTAAACTTGCTTATAACATTCTATTAAATACACATATTGCTTTGAAAGTATATGGTTACCCACAATACCAAACAACAATATCAACATAAGTAGAACAAAAATTAATAAAACCCATTTTCATCATTTTATTAAATAATTTCATCATAGCCTTTCTTTTTTCTTCTTTAGAGATTTCATTTGTTAGTGGAGTATATGAAGAAACAGTAAGTTAAAACCCTTTTCCAACAACTCCTATTATAATTTTATGGTATCATAGTTCTATGAGGTGGTCAAAAAAATTATGTGGGATTTGGTTCTATATTTTCTGATGTATTTATTTGAATTTTCATAAAATATTCATAATGAAGTCAAAAAAATAATGTGGGATTTGGTTCTATATTTTTTGATGTATTTACTTTAAATTTCATAAAATATTCAAAAAAATTCATTATGAGCCTATCTTGCAATAAATGTAGTCTATGAGAAATTTATTTGAGGTAATCTATCAAGGAATTCACCTACCATTTGAATGCTTCCATGCTTTGCATACAAATTTTCTAAAGGATTTCACATTATAATATTTCACAAAATAAAATATTGAATCAAGCTTTCATGGAGACTATACCTAGTTCAAAAGCATTCATTTTGGTGTGCATATGGAGTAGTTGTTGGTAGAAGGGATGAATTATTTTTCATATGTTGGAGACAATATTCGCTAAACTTTATGATTAGCATTTCAATAGATCTAGTTTTTATGCGTCCTACAATTTGTACATTCTGTGGGATAAATTTCCTTTAGGTAATTTTTCAAACAAATAATGTTGTGTGGCTATGATATCACATTTTGCAAACATACGAAATAGTAAGATACATCTACAATAACTAATAAAGTTCCTTTTTAACAACACTTTGGTGGATATCTAAACCTTGTTCCATAGCTCCTATTTTGTTATGATTGAGGATTCTTATGAATATAGCTTTATGTGTTCCAAGTACATTTTATTGAATGTATTTGGAATATCATTATTAGGTCTCCAAATTACTATATTCCATCAGAAATATTTATCTGACACACTTGATCAAACAACTTTATACGATTTTCTTTAATTGGCTCAAAACTTAATGAATAAAACGGTGATCACACAATGTGGCATCCAACTTCTAAGACATCCTAATTTTTTTCCATAAATCACATATTTTTGAGAGAATATATTGATTTAAGCCTTGAGAGGTTTCATTTTAAATATTTTAATTGAAGAGGGTGAGATAGAACCCCTTAGATTAAACCACCTTCAATAGGACCCCTATATTCTTAAATTATACATGCAATGGACTCTCCTTTGCACCTATCAAAATGATAACCAAAAATCAATTTTGCTATGTCTTTTGGGGGATTAAAAGAATTCATATAGAAGTTATGTTACATAATTATGTATTGCTTATTTTAATGTTTCTTAAATTGAAATTTTCAATATATTTAATTTTATCATTATATTTATTTTTAATTTCTTTAGACTTTTCACTAAAAATTAAGGCCTTTGTTTCACAAATGTGAAAAATAATAAAAATAGATATTTTTTTCCTAAAATATATATGTTCTCTAGGTATTGATGTCCCCATTTCAACAGAAAAAGAAGAAGTTAAATTAAAATGCATACGAAAAAAAAATTTGATATGATATACATCTTTGTCAAACTTATAATTACTATAAATTCAAAATTAATTAAAAATTTTCAGTAAAAAATTATGAAACAATATCCATGCACTATATATTGTTGTGACAAATCAATATTTTTAAAAATATAATTTTATCCCTTGTATAAATTATTTTATGCATTACAACATAAATATTACTTTTAAAAATGTTGTTTAGAACAAATTGTTAAAAGTAATATAAGAAGATTCACAATTTATTTCTTAATTTTCTTAAGAAATATATTTCGAATCTGCACATAAAATCTCACAAATCACAATTTTCCATCATCTTTGAGTGCTTAATGGTTTATCTTCTATAGATTTTATAAAGTGAAAGTTTTGTAAAAATAATGATTTGACTATCCTAATTTGGAAAAAAAATGGAACTTGGTATTGTGGGCTGACCTAGAGCTATTCCAAAGACATTTAGTTATTTAGGTAGCTATAAAGTCTATTTAATTGTTTAGTCATTGAACCTTTGAACTTACATCACAACCAATGAACAAATCTTAATTTGTGGCTTACACTTCGAAATAATCATGGATAGTTTAAGAGCATTTAATAGACTTAAACTTTTGAACCTAATTTGAAAGTTCAATTGCTAAGTCATCATCAACTTTTTTTCCGTTAGTCATCACTTCACAATTGATCAACTCAACATTTAAGCTTCTTACAAACATTCACTAGTTCTAAAAATGAATTTAAATGAATTTAACCAAACATGTTTCAAATATTATTGACAATATTTTTAACTTAATAAACTCACTTATTAATTCCCAACCTCAATTCCCAATCATTTAGTAACTTTTAGGTTGAGTTGTAACTTCTATTTTTAATAAATGACTATGGATTTGTGAGGTTGGTTATGAAGTTGTAAACTTTTGAACCTTTAGTTCTAAATAATTATTTCTATGAGTACCAATATGGTTGTGAATAATGTGTCGAGAGAACCCACTAATTTTTTAATCTTTTGAATGTTTTGATCAACACATAATTTCATAACCTTTTAAAAGTTCAACACTGCCATTGCCAACAATTCTAATAAACTTCACATCTTTTAATCGGATTAAAATCTTTGGTTAAATTTTGGCCATATTATTTTTGCTAATAATATAAGGAGCTCAATAAATTTGTTTTTCTCCAACTTCAAATGAAACGAGCAATTTAATTTTTTCTACAAATTTCTTGGTGGAAAATTGATAGTTTAATCTCTCTCAAATGCTAACAAGGTTTGATAAAAAAAAATTAGAATGTGTTAAATAGTTCATGTGACTACTTCGAAGAGTTTGACTTAAAGGGAAGATAATTCTTCTTTTATGGATGGATGAATATGATTACTAGTGTGGAAAACAAGTGACAATATCATCTTACAACTAGAATTGAATCAATAAAGGTATTCAATTCACAACAACACTTTTCATTTTGACACAAAATGTTTAAGTTTTGTGGTGTTATAATGAGACTAATACAACAACAACTTCAATAATGCATATAGAAACTCCAATTGAGAGAATCCATAGTGAAAACAAACATAGCTTCTCTAGTTCTACTTGCAAACAGTGTTTGGAATAAGATTGTATAATATTTTGTAAAATATTTTTTATTTTATTTATAATAAATATTGTTCTTCCTTCTTTAATCTTCATTATTTTTATTTTACTTAATCTTATTTTCATAAAGAAGGCACTTTAAAGTGAATTTTCTTGTTGTGAAATTTTGAAAAGACATTTTTTTGAAAGAAAAGAGATGGGAAATAAAATAACAAGGTAAATAAAATTACGCGAAAGTATTCACCGAAACGAAGACGTCGGGAACAAGAATTGGCAAGATATCATAAGAATAAAAGAGGTATGCTTCTCTATAATTTATAATTCACCAGACCACTTCAATTAATGAAATTAGTGTGTACTTTCAGTTTACAATCTCTTGCAAGAACATACAATTGTTCATTATTCACGGCTCAACAAAATGACAACATTCGTCGAGAATATCATAATTCCCACATAATACCAAAACAAGATTGTGGCTGGAAACGATGGTCAAGTAAAATTACATTTTTTAATTTGAAAGCATTATTTAGCACTAAATGAAAAAATTCGTTTGTTGGGTGTTTGTGGCTAAGTTATGTATAGCCTTCTAGGCATGGTCTATGCTTTTCTGGTACGCATTTTGTTCTATAGAGAGGAATGATATTTTTTCACACATCACCATGCATCGCTCTTGGATTGACTAGTATAGGTCTAAAATCTAGAAAGAGTAAGTCACTATTTGTATTGAAGACATAAAATCTGTATAGCAGGTCATATGGAATTTGTCTGCATTTTTCATGGCATATTCCTTGCACCTTATAGTTTCAATACGTATATAGGTCGTGCTTCTCCTCCCAGATTGTCTGGAATTCCTTGCACCTGCAGTACAGTTCTTATGCATCTAATATGTGAGCCTGATTTTCTTCTTCAGGCATTAGGACAAAGGTCGACCTAACATTGTTCCCTTTTGCAAGTGTTTGAGTAGTATAAACTCACAAATGTCGCGGAGGACAAACCAGGGGGGACATGATTCGTTGAAATTCACGTAGGCCATGGTACCACACACTGGATTCTTTATTTTTTGTTTGATGAATATGCAGTCAGATTTTATTAATTTAAGAAATAAGATATACTATTCACAAAATAAAGTACGGGATATGATATCACCCCTAACAGTTCAAAAGGGCAGAGCCCAGAATATCCAGTAAATGCAGGAAATACATGGAAACATAACAAAAAATTACACAATAATGGCCACTAAGCAGCTAAAGAAATCCCAATGGGAGGCGGAGATGGATCTTTGTCATTTCTAAGACCTCATACATCAGCGGGGTCAAGGACATCATTCGAGAGGTTCCAACCCTCATCAATAGTAGTAGCCTCCTCTATATTTTCTTCTCGACCCATGGGGGAAATGGCCAGAGCTAGGCAAGGAAGAGCCTCGGACATGTTGGGATAGAAACTATCATCTCCAATGGGCCACCCACTACCACTGCCAACGGGAGGCGAAACGCTTCCAGAACCCCACCCACTGAGAGTAGGTGAAGAAGAATGCCGATGGTGGAAATCTATACTATCAAACTGGTGGCGAGCCTGAGATTGTGGGGTCTGAGAGTGGCGGGAAGAAGAACTACACCCGTAGCGCCACCCACATAGTGACAACTGACCTCTTGAAGGGGGATGATCAGGAGGCACTCTATCAACCATACAAGGGGCATTTCCCCAATGCTCGAGAAGCTCCTGAAGGTGGGCGACCTTGTTGGTTTGTACCTGGATCTACAACATAACATAAATTTAAACCTGAGTATCAATAGAGCTATGAGAGAATAAAATAGCATTTTTGTCTTTCCATAAGGCAAAGAGAATTTCCATTCTGAAAGCATGCTATATAAAGGTGAAGGAATGAGGGAGACCAGGAGGGTCCCTTGAACAAGACATGCCAAGAGAAAGGTTCAGGGCTAAAAGGTGTGAATAAATCATGAATCCACCTCCAGAATGTTTGAGCTCAATTAAATACCAAAAAAAAGCATAAAAGACTCATGTTGCCAACAAAACGGGCAGCAAGGATCCAAAACCCTCACATGCCGCAAGCGAGGGTCAGGAGGCAAGCCTTAGAAAATAATACACCAGGCAAATTGGGTAAGTTTTGTCTCCATAATGGTAGACCAAATACCAAGAAATATGAATCACCAAGTGGTAGAAGTCAACTGCAAGTTCCATCACAAGTTCAAAGTTGACACCATGTAGATAGAGCTATCTATAACCCAGATAGGGTTTCTATTGAGAAAATGAAGTTTAGGCGTACCACATCCAATCTATCCACCAAGGCCTCATAGAGAGGATGCCTAATTTATGAAGAATCTTCATAGGCATAGTCGATACAACAATACCAAATGTCAATTGACTTGGTTGAATGAGCTAATACTGCACCCGTAAATCTTCCCAAGAGAGAAT
This sequence comes from Cryptomeria japonica, assembly GCF_030272615.1. Taxonomy (NCBI): domain Eukaryota; kingdom Viridiplantae; phylum Streptophyta; class Pinopsida; order Cupressales; family Cupressaceae; genus Cryptomeria; species Cryptomeria japonica. Next base: position 614,143,734 of record NC_081414.1, on the reverse strand, counting down.
GCTAGTGGAAGCTCTAGAAAGGACATCTTTTGGAGTACGAATGTCATGCTTGTTAAAGTGTAAATCACTCACCCCAAGGACTTTAGCCAGGGGAAGACCTTGAATCTAAATAGGGGGAGGCCACCAAAGGTTATGATGGTTAAAGGAAAGGCCATCACGAAAACCAGAGCCATTCCATCTAAGTCATGCCCTAATGGCTTCACAAGTATGCCATATGCTTTTGGTGACAAAAGTACCTTCAATGCGAACACCATCCTTCATGATAAGAAGGGTATGAAAACCAATCCCCTTCCAAGTGGGCTTGTTGACTAGATAGCTTTAATGAATACAATGCCTAAGAAGAAATTTCTAGGCCTTTGAGCCAAAGATGGCTCGTATGACCCATTTAGCACACAAAGCAAGACCAACAAGAAGGTTATCATTAGGCCTCAAAGAAGGTGATATTTTCTTTCATCCCTCAAAAGCTTCTCAAGCTTCAAATACGAAGCTTTTGAAATATCCCAACAAGAGGTGTAATAAACGTGGGTGGTTAACAACACCTTAGAGAAGATCTAAATTTTCCTAGCAAGAGAAAGAGGCTTATTGATCTATTAGGACAACTTTTTTTCAATTTTGGCAAGGACTGAATTCCATAGATCCACTCGAAAACCCTAAAAAGAAAAAGAGATGCTCAAGAGTCTACAAACTTCACAATGATTTAATCACTTCCAGCCAAACTGGAGAAGTTACAAGACAGTAGGAAGACAATACTACCTGTAGCATTGCACCTTGTTCCATTGAATGGTAAAGCCAAAGGTTGGAAAAAAGATGTTAATGTAACAAAGGGTCACCCAAACATTTTTCTCATCCTCAATGAGAGTTAGTAAAGAGTCATCTATGAAGTGGGCATTGGTTAATTGAGAAGGCAAGTTATCATTAGGCCTCAAAGAAGGTGATTCAGGCAGGGAAATGCCCCTAACTCTACCACCTGCAATGGTATTAGCAAGCAAATATCCTAAACCCTTGGCAGCCAAAACATATAGGGATAGGGCAAGGGGAAACGTTGTTGAATAGATCTCAATAGGCCAAAAGCATAAGATTGGTGACCATTTATAGTTATACATGTAGAAGCATCCCCAAATAGCATTTTAAAAGATTAAATGAAGCGGGGACCAAATCCAATAGCTTGAAGCATGGCAAGAATAAAAAGTCATTCAATTCTATCCTAAGCTTTAGTAAATTCAATCTTGCTCAAGACATATTGCACTCTGCTTGAAGTGGCGAGCCTACTCCATGCCCTCCCAAACAACAATTATATTATCCAGAATAAACCTAAATTTAATAAACCCATTTTTCCCTGGCTGCACAATTTTAGGGAGAAGATGTCTAATTTTTACAGCCAAGGCTTTTGCAATAATTTTATAAAAAACATTGAGGAGCGTGATGGGTCACCAATTGAAGATGTCCTTTAGGTCCTTGACTTTAGGTATGAATTGAATATTCTCTTGATTAATAAGTTTACCAAGAGAGAAAGAATGGTAGGATTCTTGGTAAATCTTGAGCAAATCAAGATCCACACAAGGCCATAGAGAATTGTATAACTTACAAGGGAAATCATCACATCTAGGGGCTTTATCGTTTTCCATGGAGAAGATTGCTTCTTTGAAGTCTTTGAGGGTGAGTATTTCATCACAAAAAGTCTTTTGAGCTTCAAAGAGTTGAGTAGGAACCACTAAAAGACATTCCTAAAGATCACCATCATGCCTAAGAGAAGGATCTTGAGCAATAAATACCTTTGCATAATGGTAGAAAAAGGCTTGAAGAACATCTAGTAGCTCAAAAAGAACCGCTTGACCTTCCTTATTCCCTTGAGACTGACTGAGGATTGACGAGCCCATAGGGCCAGGAAACGTTCCTTAAAAGTATGATTCCCCACCTTAAGCCAGTGTAACCTAGATTTAATTTGAGTCTCATTGGTAGCATGATTGTCAACAATTTACTTCAAGTGTCAAAGGTCCACAACCCTAACCTATAACACAAGTGAGAAAGGGTTCATGGTCAAATCCTCGATGGCATGACGCAAATTTGTTGTGGTGGCTTCGTAAGAGCGTTGTGTTGGTTCCCAAATCAATAGACTGCAAAACCTTAAGAGTATGCCAAAAATATTATTAGGATTTACAAGTGATCTGGCCAACGAACAAGAGCCACAAACAATTGAAATCAAAATTTAGACACATAATCCTTGTATCATATTATGGCTAGTTCAAAAAGGTGTTACAGTTTGTTGCAAAATGTTCTTCCCAATGAGTTTCTTCCAAACACTTAAACGGTGTTGGTATCTCCCTTATATACAAAATGGGGGAGGCAACATGCTTCAGACCATTACAAAATTACTTTTCGTTAACCCACCCAAAAAATGAAAAGACATGACCTTTTCATTAAAGATACTAAAACATAATTGTATTCTTTCAAATGATTAAAAATAAAACATAAGGAAAAGGCGGTAACCATTAATGCAACTCCTTTTCATTATAATGGGAATAGCAACCCATGACCAATGGGTTTGACAAGATTCTATCTAAAGTTGGAGTGGGCTCCATGTTCATCAATTGGCATTTCATTGCATCATTCTTTTGAAGGCTTTAACTATTGGCTTTCCCATTGATACACGTCATAGTTACTAGGCCACTTATGCTTCTACACGTCTAAGGAATTCACCATATGATCCTTCCATATTTTATCTATTATGGCACGTACTTTAGAGATAAATCTTGTATACCCATTATCCCATGTCACTACTCTATCTAGAAAGAGATTAAAGCTTTGAACATTGATGTCTTTTCATTCTTGCATATGAGAAAAGATCCGTTGCACCATTTGATTGAACTCACTCCTCAAATCACTAAAATCCTTGATATGTTTATCCTAATCAACAATTGGTGGTATGGTCCAATACTTAAATGTATGGAAAGAGTCAATCTTGTTTTTCACCCTAGGTTATTTTGCAGAAATGTACTTGAGCTCTTCAATCAAAATTTTCACCATTTTTTAGTCACTTTGATGGAAAGAGTGACACATGGATCTCTTTGCAATACTCTACATAAGGTTTTCAAAGTATGGTACACTGGTTGCCACTTTTTGAATAATGCTTCCAACACTGGCTTGTTTTCCTTGAATACTTCCAATACCTTCAATAGTGACTCATAACTTTTGTGCACATCCTCTAGCTTATCAATAACATATTTAACCATGTGTGTCAATACCTTTTCAAATACATAAATGATTTGTTGTGATATTTTTTGTTTGGCATCTTCATTTATTCTTTTTAGTTCTCCAGTCTCCTTCTCATAATCCATTTTCTCTCCAGTCCACCTTTTACTATCAACAGTGTTAGTGGTTGACTTTGTTAGACAGTTCAAATAACTGGAAGACAATTGAGAGGGGGGGGGGGGTGGGTGAACCAGTTGTCATAGATTACCCGAACCATTAGCAATTTAAACTTTAATACCGGAACCCAAAACATTAATACTCGAATAGAAGATAAACCAATTAAGCATAAACAATAATCACAAAATAAATGCCATCCACATGACACCCAGATTTGTACGTGGAAAACCTAGTAAAGGGAAAAACCATGGTGGGAAGCCAATCCATGGGTAGATAATACTTCTGCAATAAGTATGTGAATTACAATTGAGGGGTCTACACTTGCAGGCAGACCAACAACCTAGAGCACACTGCTCATCACAAAAGGAGCCTCACTGACTACATATGAATCCAGACTACAATTTGAAGAAGTGTTGAACTGCAAAACATAGCATCTCCTATGCCCAAGTACAGTTTTGATTAAGATCAATATAGGAGGACTAAATCCTCTTATATAAACCCAATTTGATCTCCAATAATCAACCTACTTCTCTACCTGAATGATATTACATTATTCACACATTACATTCCTTGACCATGACCTCTAATAATAACCATGATGATCTACAATGAGATCTTACATATATATATATATAAAACCTCGACCATAAACAATCAGGTCAGCCACCAAATAATAAACAAATTACATAATTACAAACCATGTCGGCCTTAGACCAAACCAATAATATCAACACATAAGATATCCCGGAAATACTTTAATAGGTCCTATCCACATGCTATATTAAAGTCAATCCATAACCTAGATTAACGGGGACCCAGTATAGGTCCATACGCTTCAACAATGATCTCCATCTGCCAATTCTCGAACATGATCACCAACAACATCCTGAAACTCGACCAGAAGTTGCACCAACACCACTTATGCAATTCATCAAATATCTCCACCAAAAGCTCTGTAGGTGAAACCCTGGTCGGAATCAGAAAACTAATCTTCTAAGCAAGCAGGATATCAATTGATTACCAAACCAAAACCAACTGACCAAATATGAGCATGAGTATCATGAACAAGCCAATTCCATCACCAAACTATATCATAGCCTATCGAATCATGTCGGATCCAAGCTAACCAAAAACCACTCAACCTACCGGGACCAGAAGGGTCGCGGTAAAGCATCCAAATAGCTACTATTGGCATCAATGACAAAACATCCATGCAACACATAATCAATTCCACCAAATGGCCAACAATCTCCCCCTTTGACATTGATGGCAACACTAGATGTGAAAAACATCTAAGTAGAAAGAAATGCCAAACAAGTCTCCCCCAATGGAAGACAACCAACAATCTCCCACATACAACTCAAACTCCCTCTATGAATAATATCTTTGGAAAGCTCTGAATTTATTTTCCTTTTTCACTTCAATATCTCTCCCCCTTTGACATTAATGCCAAAAATATGACAAAACTATTAAAGCAAAAACATAAACCATTGAATCACAAGGCTGACTACTCCCCTGAGCAGTAGCATCCCACATTAGTGTCGGAATAAATAGCATCTCTAATAATGCATGCCGGATTGATGCGAAACTGCATCAATCAATTCTCTACTAGAGGGGCAGAAACTCCCAATCTATCTCTCAAGTACTCAAATGATTCCTTGGATAGAGGTTTAGTGAAAATATCTACAATCTTCTCTTTAGTGTTCACATAAAAATGTCTAACTTCATTTGCTTCCACCTTCTCCTTCAAAAAGTTATACTTGATAGATATGTGCTTTGTTTTAGAATTAAATACTAGATTCTTTGATAAATCAATAGCAGTAGAGTTATCACAATGAATAACTACCGGTGCATCACAATCCACCTTTATATCCTTCAATATTTGCTTCATCCATAAAACTTGTGTACAATTAGTAGCAGCAACAACATAATCATATTCAGCAGTAGATAAAGAAGTACATGACTTTTTCTTGCTGATCCATGAAACCAACTTCTTTCAAAGAAATAAAGCTCCACCGGAATTACTTTTATGGTCATCAACATCTCCCACCCCATCAACATTTGTATATGCACGTAAAGTAAATTTGTCATCCTTAGGGTACTACAAGTCATATTTTGATGTACCTTGCAAGTATCTAAAAATCCTTTTCATAGGCATCTCATGATTTTCTCTAGAATCACTCTGAAATCTTGAAATAATACAAACAACATTCATAATGGTAGGCCTATTCTAAGTCAAATAAAGTAGACCTCCAATCATAGATTTGTATCTCGTAGTATTTATCGATACAGAAACATCTTTTCTTGTCAATTTTTGACTTGTAACCATAGGAGTATTTGCCAGTTTAGAATCTCCCATACCAAATTTGTTCAGCAATTCTTTAGCATACTTAGTTTGAAAGATGAAAATAACTTTGTCAATCTGAGTAATCTGCAAACCTAAGAAAAATTTCGTCTCACCAATCATAGACATCTCAAATTCTTTCTCCACATTCTTAGAAAATTCTATGCATTAATGTCATCAAAAAATACTTCAATAATCAGTATATCATCATCAGTGATCTTATAATATAAATTACTGTCAGTACTGCCCTTAGTAAAACCAAACTTCAAAAGATATTTATCCAACCTTGTATACTAAGTTCTAGGTGTTTGTTTCAATCCATGTACAACTTTCCTTAACCTTCAAACCATATCTATATCATCTAATAGTGAAAAGCCATAAGGTTGCTTAATATAAACTTCCTCATCAAGATCCCCAATAAAAAATGCACATTTAACATCCATCTGACAAGCCTTCTAGTTTTTATAAGTAGCATAGGCAAGAAATAATCTTACAACTTCAATCCTAGCTACAGGTCCAAAAGTCTCTCCATAATCAATTCCTTCCTTTTGAGAATATCCTTTACAAACCAATCTAGCCTTATTCTTTATAAATTGACCATCCTCATTCAATGTATTCCTAAAAACCCATTTACTTCCAATAACATTTTTATTTTTAGGCTGGGGAACAAAGGTCCATGTGTTATTTTTCTCTATCTGATCTAATTCTTCTTCCATAGTTTTCAACCAATATTCTTCTTTACATGCCTCAATTACTGATACTGGTTCAACTTGTGAAATTAAACATACCTCATTAGTAGCTAGTCTTCTTCTTGTCATCACTCCATTTCTCTTATCCCAAAAGATTTGATCTTCTAAATGATTAAATCTCACATACCTAGGAGTCTTATGACTTTCTGTTCCTCTTCCCTATTCTTCAGTTATTGTAGAATTTTTTGATACTGCCTGAGTAACTTGTTCAACTCTCTGTTCTAGTAAAGGTGCTACCAGTTCAGATATAATCATTTCCACTGTTGGTTCCTTCTCATAAATTCTGATTTGACTTCTATTCAGCTCGCCTAATTTAACATTATCACTCTCCACAATTCTCTGCAATCTCTTGTTATAACATCTATATGCTTTTCTTTCATTAGAATAACCAAGAAATATTCCTTCATCACATCTAGGATAAAATTTCCCAATAATATCATCTCTCCTGATATAACATTTACTACCAAAAATTTTAAAATACTTAACTGTAGGTGTATTGTCAAACCATAATTCATAAGGTGTCTTACCAGTTTCTCCTTTGATATGTACTCTATTGACTGTATAAACTGTTGTGCTCACTGCTTCTCTCCAGTAGATATGACGTAGACTAGCTTCCATCATCATTGTTCTAGTAGCATCCAAGATAGTTTTTGCTCTTCATTTCCACAACTCCATTTTGCTAAGGTGTTCATGGAGCAGAAAATTGTCTTCTTATACCATGCTTGTCACAAAAGTTGGTAAACTCACAGGATGTGAATTCTCCACCATGATTTGATCTCAAACATTTAATCTTGAATCTTGTCTCAGTTTCCACTTTAGCCTTAAAGATTTTAAACTTTTCAAATGCTTCAGATTTTTCTCTCAGAAAAGTAACCCACATCATTCTCGAATAATCATCAATGATTAGCATGAAATATCTATCACTTTGAAAACTTTTAACTCTAGCAGGGCAACACAAATTAGTATGAATAAGATCAACAACATAATTTGATTTATCTTGTATACTCCTAAAAGAGGTTCTGACCTGTTTACCCTTTTTACATTCTTTACATACTAGATTATAGGGCTTCATAATCTTAGGTATTTCCCTAATTGTCTTAGTTGAACTGATCCTCACAATGCAATCAAAACTCACATGACATGGCCTTTTATGCCATAGCCAACTCTGATCAATCTGTGTAATCAAACATGTATTTTCACCGGAGTTCAAATGAAATATATTACCTTTTATTTGTGTGTCGGTTGTAATCGCCAAGCCAGATCTATTAATGATTTAGCATTTCCCATCCTTGAATTGTAATTAAAATCCCTTATCTACCAATTGTCATACACTCAAAATATTATGCCTCAAACCTTCAACATAATAAACATTGTCAGTATTGTTCTTACCATCCAGTGATATAGTTCCTTTTACTTTGATCATACATGCCTTGTCATCTCCAAATCTAACTAGACCACCATCAAATTCTTGAAAAGACATAAAATTCCCTTTATCTCCAGTCATTTGATGTGAACAACCACTATCAATTACCCATTCATCCTTGTCTTCAATTTTAGGAGCAAGTGCCTTCTTTTCCAGTACATTCTCTTCCAATGTCGTATCATCTTCCTTGATAGCCAAGAAAACCCATTCCTTCCCATTGCCAGATCCACTAGCAGAGTCTTTTGTCGGTTCATCATCTGAATAAGTAATGCCTTCCTCATCCGCTATTTAGCATGATTTATCTCTGTTTTTCTTGTATTTATACTTGTTGTGATATCCAGGGTTAGGCTTAAATGATTTTCTATCTCTTTCTTCAAACCCTGAATTTCTTTTAGGACATCTAGATGCAAAATGACCAATCTTATTACATGCAAAACATTTAAAAGGTACTTTTCCTTCATTCTTACATCCTACCAGTCCTTTAGCTACTCTTCTAGAAAATAGTGCTTCAAGTTGCTCAAACTCATCATCTTCTCTCTTCATATCTTCCAATTCCTTTGCATACAAAGTTTTCCAGTCTTGCTTACCAGTTGTAGATGTAGATGCATGAAAGCAAGGTTCAGACTTCATAGCTCTAGAAGGTCCAAATTCTTCAAGCTCAAAAGCAGATAGTTTCCCAACCAAAGCATCTTTGTTGACAGATGTATTAGCCATTTTTCTCACCTCATTAATAGCAGTAGCCTTCATTTTGTAAGCCGGTGGTAGGGATCTCAAGACTTTAGAAACAATTTCATCTTCACTTAGCATTCCACCACAACATTGAATTCTTATAACAATCTCATTTAACCTTTCCATGAATGCAGTAATCCTTTCATCTTCTTCCATCTTCTAGTTTTCATATCTCACCCAGTAACCATCAAGTTTAGCAATTTTCACTATAGGGTCACCTTCATTAAGAGTCTCCAACTTATCCAATATAGCCTTTCTAGATGATTTGTTGGTTAATCCCATTATTTGCTGAATAGAAAGTTCACACAAGAGGGATTCTCTTTCTCTACAATCATTCTCAAGATCCTTTCCCAGGTTTGTTGGAGGAGGATTGCCAGATCCCAGATTATAGGGTGTGACACCATTTTGTGTGATCTCCCAAATCTCCTTGCCAAGATATCTTAGATGAGTCTCCATCTGAATCTTCCATACTATTTAATTTGTTCCATCAATCCTCAAAATATCCCTTTGAAAGATAGCTCTAGAAGAACTGGATGAACTTGAACTGTTAGTCTCCATAGGATCTTCCTCAATCGGTTAAGCTTTCTGCAGAGAGGACCAATGCTCTGATACCAATTGTTAGACAATTCAAATAACTGAAAGACAACTGAGAGGAGGGGTGGCGGTGAATCAGTTGTCACAAATTACCGAAACCATTAGTAATTTAAACTTTAATACCAAAACCAAAAACATTAATACCGTAATAGTAGATAAACCAATTAAGCATAAATAATAATCACATAATAAATACAATCCACATGACACCCAGATTTGTACGTGGAAAACCCAGTAAAGGGAAAAACCACGATGGGAAGCCTACCCACAGTCAGATAATACTTTGCAATAAGTATGTGAATTACAATTGAGGGGCTTGCACTTGCAAGCAGGCCAACAACCTAGCACACACATCTCATCACAAAAGGAGCCTCATTGACTACATATAAATCAAGACTACAATCCAAAGAAGTGTTGAACTACAAAACATAGCATCTCCTATGCCTAAGTATAGTTTAGGTTAAGCTCAATACCGAATGACTAAATAATATTATATAAACCCAATTTGATCTCCAATGATTGATGAACTCCTCTTCCTGAATGATATTACATTATTTGCACATTATATTCCTTGGCCATGACCTCTAACAATATCTACAATGAGATCTTACATATATATACAAACATTCGACCTTAAACAATTAGGTCGGCCACCAGATAATAAATGAATTACATAATTACAAACCACGTTGGCCTTAGACCAAAGAAATAATATCAACACATAAGGCATCTCGGAAATACATTAATAGGTCCTATCCACACGTTGTATTAAAGTCGGTCCATAACCTAGATCAACTAGGACCTAGTATACATCCATACACTTCAGCAATGATCTCCATCCGCGAAGTCTCGAACATGATCACCAACAACATCCTGAAACTCTACCAGAAGCTACACCAACACCACTTATGCAATTCATCAAATATCTCCACCAAAAGCTTTGCTAGTGAAACCCTCGCCGAAAATAGAAAACAATCTTCTAAGCAAGTAGGATATCAACCGATTACCAGACCAAAACCAACTGACTAAATATGAGCATGAGTATCATGAACAAGCCAATTACATCACCAGACTATACCAGAGCCTACTGGATCATTTTGGATCCCTGTTAACTAAAAACCACTCAACCTACCGGGACCATAAGAGTGTAAGTAAAGCATCCAAACAACTAGTGTTGGCATCAATGACAAAACATCAATGCAACACATAATCAATTCCACCAAATGGCCAACAATCTCCCCCTTTGACATTGATGGCAACACTAGATGTGAAAAACATCTAAGTACCAAGAAATGCCAAACAAGTCTCCCCCAATGGAAGACAACCAACAATCTCCCACATATAGCTCAAACTCCACCCTGTGAATAATATCTTTGTAATGCTCTAACTTTCTTTTCCTTTTTCACTTCAATATCTCTCCCCCTTTGACATCAATGCCATAAATTTAACAAAAATATCAAAGAAAAACCATAAACCACTAAATCACAAGGCTGACTACCCCCCTTGAGCAGTAGCATCCCACATCAGTGCTGAAATCAATAGTATATCTGATAATGCATATCATACTGATACCAAACCGCATCAGTCAAGTCTCTATTAGAGGGGCAGAAACTCCCAATCTATCTCTTAGGTACTCAAATGATTCCTTGGACAAAGGTTTAGTGAAAATATCTGCAATATGCTCTTTAGTGTTCACATAAACTAGTTTAACTTCATTTGCTTCCACCTTCTCCATCAAAAAGTTATACTTGATAGATATGTGCTTTGTTTTAGAATCAAATACTGGATTCTTTGATATATCAATCTAGCAGCAAAGTTATCACAATGAATAACTACTAGTGCATCACAATCCACCTTTATATCCTTCAACATTTGTTTCATCAATAAAACTTGTGTACAATTAGTAAAAGCAGCAACATATGCACCTTCAACAGTAGATATAGAAGTACATGACTGTTTCTTGTTGATCCATGAAACCAACTTCTTTCCAAGAAAGAAAACTCCACCAGAATTTATTTTCCAGTCATCAACATCTCCAACCCAATCAACATCTTTATATGCACATAAAGTAAAGTTATCATCCTTAGGGTACCACAAGCCATATTTTGATGTACCTTGCAAGTATCTAAAATTCCTTTCAACCACCATCTCATGATTTTCTCTAGGATCACTTTAAAATCTTGAAACAATACAAACAACACTCATAATGTCAAGCCTAGTCTGCGTCAAATAAAGAAGACCTCCAATCATAGATTTGTATCTTGTAGGATTTACCTATGCAAAAACATCTTTTCTTGTCAATTTCTCACTTGTAACCATAGGAGTACTTACCGATTTAGAATCTCCCATACCAAATTTCTTCAACAATTCCTTAGCATATTTAGTTTGACAGATAAAAATACCTTTGTCAGTCTGAGTAATCTGCAAACCTAAGAAAAAATTCATCTCACCAATCATAGACATCTCAAATTCTTTCTCCATATTCTTAGAAAATTTTATGCATAACTTATCTTCACCTCCAAAAATAATATCATCAACAAATACTTCAATAATCAATATATGATCATTAGTGATCTTATAATATAAATTACTGTCAGCATTGCCCTTAGTAAAACCAAGCTTCAAATGATATTTATCCAACCTTGCATACCAGGCTCTAGGTGCTTGTTTCAATCCATATAAAGCTTTCCTTAACATGGAAACCATATCTATATCATCCGATAGTGAAAAACCATCAGGTTTCTCAATATAAACTTCCTCATCAAGATCCCCATTAAAAAATGTGCATTTAACATCCATCTGATAAACCTTGTAGTTTTTATAAGCAGCATAGGCAAGAAATAATCTTACAACTTCAATCCTAGCTACAGGTGCAAAAGTCTCTCCATAATCAATTCCATCCTTCAGACAATATCCTTTACAATCCAATCTAGCCTTATTCCTTATAACTTGACCATCCTCATTTAATTTATTACTAAAAACCCATTTCGTTCCAATAAAAGTTTTATTTTTTGGCTAGGGAACCAAGGTCCATGTGTTATTTTTCTCTATATGATCTAATTCTTCTTCTATAGCTTTCAAACAATTTTCATCTTTACATGCCTCAATTACTGATACCGGTTCTACTTGTGAAATTAAACATACCTCATTAGTTGCTATTCTTATTCTTGTCATCACCATTGCTCTTATCCCCAATGATTTGATCTTCTGAATGATTCAATCTCACATACTTAGGAGTCTTCTGACTTTCTATTCGTCTTCCTTGTTCTTCAGTTACTATAGAATTTTCTGATACTGCCGGAGTAACTGGTTCAACTCTCTATTCCAGTAAAGGTGCTACCGGTTCAGATATAATCATTTCCACTATCGGTTCCTTCTTATAAACTCTGATTTGACTTCTGTTCAACTCATCTACTTTGACATTAGCACTCTCCAGAATTCTCTGCAATCTCTTGTTATAACATCTATATGCTTTGCTTTCATTATAATAACCAAGAAATATACCTTCATCACATCTAGGATCAAATATCCCAATCATATCATGTCTTCTGATATAACATTTACTACCAAAACATCTTAAAATACTTAACTGTAGGTGTATTGCCAAACCATAATTCATAAGTTGTCTTACCGATTTCTCCTTTGATATGTACTCTATTGAATGTATAAACCACTGTGTTGACTGCTTCTCTCTAGTAGATATGAGGTTGAGTGGCTTCCATCATCATTGTTCTAGCAGCATCCAAGATAGTTTTGTTCTTCCTTTCCACAACTCCATTCTGCTGAGGTGTCCGGGGAGGGGGAAATTGTCTTCTTATACCATGGTTGTCACAAAAGTTATTAATCTCACCATATGTGATTCTCCACCATGATCTAATCTCAAACATTTTATCTTCAATCCTATCTCAGTTTCCACTTTAGCCTTAAAGATTTTAAACTTTTCAAATGCTTCAGATTTTTCTCTTAGAAAAGTAATCCACATCATTCTATTATAATCATCAATGATTACCATGAAATATCTATCACCTTGAAAACTTTTAACTCTAGTAGGCCCACACAAATCAGTATGAATAAGATCAAGAACATCATTTGATTTATCTTGTATACTCCTAAAAGAGATTATGACCTGCTTACCCATTTTACATTCTATACATGCCAGATTATAGTGATTCATAATCTTAGGTAGATCCCTAATTGCCTTAGTTGAACTGATCTTCACAATGCAATCAAAATTCACATGACATAGCCTTTTATGCCATAGCCACCTTTGATCAATCTCTGTAATCAAACATGCCTTTTCACTGGAGTTCAAATGAAATATACTACCGTTTATCTGTGTGCTGGTTGAAATCTCCAAGCCAGATCTGTTAATGATTTTGCATTTCCCATCCTTGAACTGTAATTGAAATCCCTTATCTACCAATTGTCCTACACTCAAAAGATTATGCATCAAACCTTCAACATAATAAACACTGTCAATATTGTTCTTACCATCTAGTGATATAGTTCCTTTTCCTTTGATCATATATGCCTTGTCATCTCCAAATCTAACTAGACCACCATCAAATTCTTGCAAAGACATAAAATTCCCTTTATCTCCAGTCCTATGATGTGAACAACTGCTATCAATTACCCTTTCATCCTTGTCTTCAATTTTAGTAGCAAGTGTCTTCTCTTTAAGTACATTCTCTTCCAGTGCCGGATCATCTTCCTTGATAGACAGGAATGCCCATTCCTTCCCATTGCCAAATCCACTAGCAGAGTCTTCTACCGATTCATCATCTGAATTACTAATGCCTTCCTCATCCACCATGTAGCATGATTTGTCTCTATTTTTCTTGTATTTATACTTGTTCTGATATATAAGGTTAGGCTTAAATGATCTTCTAACTCTTTCTTCAGATCTTGAATTTCTTTTAGGACATCTAGATGCAAAATGACCAATCTTATTACATGCAAAACATTTAAAATGTGCTTTTCCTTCATACTTATTTCCTACCGGTCCTTTAGGTGCTCTTCTAGGAAATAGTGCTTCAAGTTGCTCAAACTCATCATATTCTCTCTTCATATCTTCCAATTCCTTTGCATACAAAGCTTTAATGTCTTGCTTACCGGTTGTAGATGTAGATGCATGAAAAGTAGGTTTATAATTCACATCTCCAAAAGGTCCAAATTCTTCACGCTCAAATGAAGATAGTTTCCCAACCAAAGTATCTTTGTTGACAGATGTATTAGCCATTGTTCTCAACTCATTAATAGAAGTAGCCTTCATTTTGTAAGCCAGTGGTAGGGCTCTCAAGACTTTAGAAACAATTTCATCTTCACTCAGAGTTCCACCACAACATTGAATTCCCATAACAATCTCATTTAACCTTTCCATGAATGCAACAATCCTTTCATCTTCTTCCATCTTCAAGTTAACATATCTCACCCAGTAACCATCAAGTTTAGCAATTGTCACTATAGGGTCACCTTCATTAAGTGTCTCCAACTTATCCCAAATAGCCTTTCCAGATGATTTGTGGGTTAATCCTATCATTTACTGATCAGAAAGTTCACACAAGAGGGCTTCTCTTGCTCTACAATCATTCTCAAGATCCTTGTCCATGTTTGTCAGAGGAGGATTGCCAAATCCTAGATTCTAGGGTGTGACACCATTCTATGTGATCTCCCAAATCTCCTTGAGAAGACATCTTAGATGAGTCTCCATCTGAATCTTCCATACTGTGTAATTTGTTCCATAAAGCCTCAGAATATCCCTTTGAAAATAGCTCTAGAAGAACTGGATGAACTTGAACTATTAGTCACCAAAGGATCTTCCTCAAGTGATTAAGCTTTCTACAGAGAGGACCAAAGCTCTTATATCAATTGTTAGATAGTTCAAATAACCGGAAGACAATTGAGAGGGGGGGTGAATCAGTTTTCATAGATTATCGGAACCATTAGCAATTTAAACTTTAATACCGAAACCCAAAACATTAATACCAAAATAGCATAAAAAAAATCTTAGAATAAATACCATCCACACGACACCAATACTTGTATGTGGAAAACCTAGTAAAGTGAAAGACCATGGTGGGAAACCTACCCACAGTCAGATAATACTTCTACAGTAAGTATGTGAATTACAATTGAGGGGATTGCTTATCATAAAAGGAGCCTCACTGACTACATATAAATCCAGACTATAAGCCAAAGAAGTGTTGAACTGCAAAAGATAGCATCTCCTATGCTTGAGTATAGTTCCAGTTAAGATCAATACTATAGGACTAAATCCTCTTATATAAACCCAATTTGATCTCCAATGATCAACCAACTCCTCTGCCTGAATGATATTACATTATTCGCACATTACATTCCTTGACCATGACCTCTTACAATAACCACGATGAGCTACAATGAAATATTACATATATATATACAAACCCTCGACCATAAACAATGAGGTCAGCCACTAGATAATAAACCAATTACATAATTATAAACCATGTCGGCCTTAGACCAAACAAATAATATCAACACATAAGACATCCCTGAAACACATTAATAGGTTCTATGGACACATTATATTAAAGTTGGTCCATAACCTAGATCAATCGAGACCTAGTATAGGTCCATATGCTTCAGCAATGATCTCCATTCGCCAATTCTTGAACATGATCACTAACTGCATCCTGAAACTCCATGAGAAGTTGCACCAACACTACTTACGCAATTCATCAAAGATCTCCACCAAAAGCTCTGTCGAAGAAACCCTCGTCGGAACCAGATAACCAATCTTATAAGCAAGCAGGATATGATCCGATTACCAGACCAAAACCAACTGACCAAATATGAGCATGAGTATCATGAACAAGACAATTCCATCACTAGACTTACCGGAGCCTATCGGATCATGCAAGATCCAAGTTAACCAAAAATCACTCAACCTACCAGGACCAGAAGGGTGTCAGTAAAGCATCCAAACAACTAGTGTTGGCATCAATGATAAAACATCAATGTAACACATAATCAATTCTACCAAATGGCCAACAAAATCTAGTACTGCATTCTTATGAGGGACAATTGCCTTACATTGACTAGCCTCTCCACCTCTCAGTTGATCTTTCAATTGAACATTTTCATTATACAATTTATTAATCTACCCATACATATCAGCTTGGATCTTTTCATACTCAATTAAATAATTCTTTACAACATCCGTAGTGAACATAGCTAAGTACATTGTCATGGTGGCAGCCTCTAAGGGAGAGGTATCTTTAAGTGTCTTTAGTATTGCAGCCCCCTTGGTTTCTTTGACTATTTCAACCAATTTTGGCTTATTAGTGCTTTTGAATCTTACCCATGTAGCCAAAGTCTCTATGAAGGGGTTGTACCCTGTTCCACTCACCCCTTATTTTGAGTCAAACTTTGCTACTAGCATATGGTCTTCTTGATGTCTAAGCTGGTCCAATAAATAAATTTGTTTCTTTTTCATCCCTAGAATGATTAACATATTTATGTTTAGTACCATATCCCTGGCCTCATTTGGAATGACATCTATATCATCAAACCTTAATTCCTCAAAAAATTTCATAGCAATTTGATCATGCTAAGACTCATTAACACCCATCATATTCATCTATTTTTTTCCCCCAAATTCTTTCATTTTCATCTTAATCTAGAAGTCCTTAAATTTGGGTGTCTTACTGAACTCATCATCTTCTATGAATCTTAGAGATGTGGAAATCCTCTCACCTTCATGATCTTTTGGCAATGCTTCTCCCTTAGTACTTACCCCATGCCCATGTGCTTCTTCTCCATACCTTGGGGGTGATCCTTGAGGCTGATCGACTCCCTCATTGGGCAAAAGCACAAATTTGTGTCACCCTTTGGGGTAGCTGGCGTAGTTTGACCAAACTTAGTTCAACTGAACTATTTTCTTACCATGGTGACGCTCGTTGGCGTGGTTGTGTCGCCTAGCTGGAACCAGAAGTTCAACCAAACTTATTCAAAATAGTTCAAAATGGTTCGATCAAACTCAGTTTGGTCGAACTATCCTATGTGTTAGGTGATGTTGCAGCAAAATCACCATTTTATCTACATTTTTGAAACTTTTCACTTCTTCTCTATTTTTTTTTTGGAATTTTTTTTTTTATAAAAATAAAAAAATACCCTTTTGTAAAGCTCGAAGTCAAGAATCTGGACATATAATCTTTTAAATATTTTGATTAATTTTAATATTTTTTATTTTTTAAAACATTGCAAATAAGTATTTTTAGTTCAAAAAGAAGCTAATCTGAAATTTAAAAAAAAAATAATATTAAAAAAAATTTTAAAACTATTTTTCACTAGATGAGAGAATCTTCTCCAAAAGGGTATTTTTCTTTTTTGAGAATGATAAATTTAGTTGACAAAAGGTGATGCCAAATGAAAACTACCAAATTTAGCTATGTTGGACTTTAAAATATTATTACGATAAAAACATACATTAAAATTAAAAAAAAAAATTACCATTGCATATATATGTCATCTATTTGGAAAATTAAAATCAGAAAAAAATAAATTCGTTTTCATTTTTTTTTATGATGCCTACTAGAACCCCTAACTTTTTAGCAATTAAAAATTTGTTTTTGAATATATAAAAGAAATGTCAATTTAAAAAAAAAATAAAAAATAATGAACATAAATTTCATTAATATTTCTACATTTGATAGGTTTACATCATTTTGAAATTCAATTAAGAAATCTCTCTTTTATGCGATCAAAGTTAAATAGTTTTAGTTGTGTTGGTCACTTCCATTATAAAAGGGTGACACAACATTGTTATTTTAACCCATCATCTTTCATGGCTCTTAAAGAACTAACAACATCATCTATGTCACCTACTTCTTATGTGTCATCATATGACACCAAGGGTAGAAGATCATCTCTCTTTTGTCTTATCCGTGGGGTTGACTAGGTGAAGATTCTTAAATAGAGACAATGTCATAAGTATCACAAATTACAACCCCTTATCAGAGGCAATTTAGTTTATTTAGGTAATTTGTCACACAACCTGATTTCTGATATAATTTTTTGTTATTTAGATACAAATAAATCTTTTTAATGATATCTTTCTCCTCTATGAAAAAATTGGAAAACTTAGATCTTTCTTTCTTTTCTCTTCTTCTATCTTTATCAAAATATTCCACTTTCTCCTCATTTAAAAAATATCAATAAAAGTAACACAATTTCTAATTACATCTTCATCCAATAGTACCTCATGAGTAACACCTATACTAGTTAATATTTTTCTTTTGACATGATTAATGTGACCCTCTAGCTCACATAATCTTTCCGGGCCCAATCGCAAAGAGTAATTTGTTTTTAGATATCCTTTCAAATCCTCAAGGAAATTTGATCCAATGGAGAATCCAACATATTTAGCAACATGGGGTAGAAAGGTATCCACTTTCTACCTCTCCATTATCTCTTTTTCCATCCACTTTATTTACCAAATAAACTCTAGGAATGCAATTCTATCAGATAAAAATAGTGGTAATTGATGAGGAGCTTACTGATATCCATATACCCTGATCAAGGTGTACTTAGCCATGTAGAACCAATCACCAAAGTTATGAGTATACATTGCTTTAGGCTTCATAGCTAAGGGCCTTATCAACTCCATGATTCCAGGTGACACTATATTAACCTAGTGATTTAAAGAGTGCATCACTAAAACTACAAGCACATCATGAAAAGTTTTGTAATCATTATTTTTGCATTTGTTATCCCACATATAACATAATAGCTATGCACTTGCATTTTGTTTCCCATGTTGTCAACAATTCCCAACTTCAACTTCTTCTCCACAATTTTCCTATTTTGGTATAATATCAAGTAACACAATAATGAGTAATCTCGGAAGTAACAAGATCCCTTTTTCTCTTTAAAAGAAACAAGCTACTAATGAATTCTTTTCTTAATCTCTAGGGAAAAATCAAATTCAAGGTTCAATTCTAAATTTTGTATTCTTATAGCCATGTACATTAAAGAAACCCACATTTTTTCTCTTATATCCTCATTCAATATCTGACATAGGGAAAAATATGTCCTTTGAAAATAAACTTGAGATTCATCTACAACAAAAGGCTCATTCCCTAATATTTCCATAGTTTTGTTCTTAAAACCTTATTTTTTGTACAACAGGAATTCATCCTTCCTATATGTTTTTCTCAACTTGACATAATCCTCTTCAATCTTTGCCAGTTCAACTTTAGTTATGTCCTACCTATTCAACATAAAATAATATATAATAGATGACCTAGTTACTACTAGCAAGGTATTTCTGCTAGGCATTCTCATAGTCCTAGTGACAAGGTGATAGTGTTTTGCCAACAACTGAATCAACTCAACATCCAAAAACACATTTTGTACAATAAATTTAGCCAAGTCCAAATTTCAAGGGTTTGACAATAGAACCTTCCCATCCCTTTTATCATTAAAATACCAAAATAAATCCCATCTGGCTATGGGAATTAGGGCATCCCTGTAGCTCTACAAACTCTCTTTGAAAACCTTCCTAGACCCTGTATCGTCTAATTGGGGAAAAATATCTAACAAAGACTGTTGGAGGGGCCTTTTCTTCTCAGTAGGTTTTGATGATTCACTTTTTTGTTTAGAGCTTTCACCCTTTTGAGGAATTGTATGCAAGTTTCATTTCAACATTTACTCCATTCATGCTGATACACCAGCTTATAACTTGGCCACCCTTTTCAAAAAACTTAGCTATGTTCAGGGGATTAAGCTTAGTTGGTTAAAGCATTGAGTTCTCAATGTGGAGACCCAAGTTCAACTCCCAAGAGGGACATCTTTGTGGAATTCTAAGCTGCGACTCTTGGTCTTTCATTGGTTGTATTTGTCACATTGTTTAAAGTGAAATTCTAAGTTGTGACCCTTGGTCTTGCAATTGTTGTTTCTAGTTTGGTGCTCGAAAGGGGCTTGTATTTGTGTTCGAAAGGAGCTAGTATTTGTAATAAGCTTGCTCGAAAGGAACTCGTATTTGTAATAAGTTTGTAATTGTTCTATGATACTTAATACAAAAAAAAAATACAGCTATGATGTGTCATCCTTGGTTAGCTATCTTTATTTTTTTTATTATCGCTCTATCACAAACTCTCCTTAAGCACCTCTCTCACTCTTTGCGGGAATACGGATTCGGTAACAATTAACCGCCTTACCAAAAGGTCATTTTAAGTCATGCTTGTTCCTCCTGCGGTATTGCGGTGTCAACATTTAACTTACCAGTCTATCGCAGCACAACTTCTCACCGACCACTAACACTTTGTAGTTTAGCGGTAGCTTAGTCTATTATCTCTGTATTGGCAAGTTCATAAACATACAATACACTGCCTCTGTCGGAATGAAATAACATTCATATTACTCCGTCCCCTTATCATTGTCTCGTGGTTCACCCTAAAGGTCATGCATTGGGGTTTGCGGTAGGACGGTAAGCCAATAAATTGTTTCCTTCTTGCTGCCATTTCACCAAATGTTAATAAGACAAGGCTAAGGACTTGTGGGATTGCAATACACTATATTAACATCTTTCTTCTTATTATTGTCTCGGAAGCTTTTAGCTATTCTAAAATATGACACCTGCAAGACTGCAGGAAACGGTGTTGGGGTAATATTAAGCTAGTATGATGAGTCAATCATGGATAGAAAGAGAATTTAAGAAATTTTATAGGGGATAAAAGTGGACACTTGAGACATGAAAGATTTTGCAAAGGCGATTAAACATTTAAAAAATGTGAATAGTCAAAGATTTAGACTTACAATTCATGACTTCTCAAAAAAATTTGAGGCTTCTAACATGCCGACAGAAATCAGCAAATTGCCAGACATAGATTTTGAAAAATCACACCGTGCATTGGATGGTAGAGTTCGACAAATTAATCCATCTATGATGCTGAGTAGGATGACCCTCCGTGTTCAATTTTTTTTTGAATTCGGGCCACAGAGGGGGGTTCACTTAGCAATGAAGTATTTAAAAAGATTGTGTTTGAGGCAGATGGGGACAACCCACTTGCTAGTCAATAGAAAACTAAATGGGAAAATAATCTGACAGGCTCACATTCATCACCAGCCTAACGAAAGGATTATGATAGCTCCCAAAGGACAAAAAGGATAGAGTTGTGATCATAGAACATTCAAATCTCTTAGAGACTTTGTGAGAACCCTCATAAAAATTGCACCACATATGCCAAATGCCAGTTTGGCGGTGCTGGTTGATATTGGGATCATAAAGAGCCAATTTATTGTGCATGTAAGACCACACTTCCAGCTCACTAGCTATCCAATGAAAATGAATTCAACCCTCAGATGAGCCTATAAATTTTCCTTATTATTCAATGATTTATAATATTTTATCTCATGTTTATAATGTTAATCTAATACATTTCAAAATATTACCCCGGTTTTATGAAGCATTAATTAGGATTAATGGGGTTTGATATGCATATGTATCTGTTGGTAGTTGATTTTTTAATATTTTTTTTTAATCAAGTTCTGCCTAGGGGCTAGTACCCATTATATTTCCTTCAAAAAAAAAAAAACCTTACAAAGGGTGAAGGAGATGAACTCCTATGGCTACATCCCACATGGATCAATTATACAAATACTTAATCCCATTACCCATAGCCACCAACCTATCCCCTACTCCATCAAGAAAGAGATCAACATTTTCCTGGAAGAGAGCTTCAAACCTTTCCATGCTATTCTCCTTAACAATACCTACCTTGAAAATGGTCCAGGCCTTCTGCATCTTCTTCTTCTTCCCTTCTGCCTGCAAGCCAAAATACCCCAGCATACAACCATCTGTTGGGCTAGAGACTATTTCATCCAAGGCTCTCATAACTTCAAGATAAATGCCTTCATCCACTATCCTGCGTAGGATACCATTGGTTGAGATGGGGTGGCCCAACACCTGAATAATTGACTGAAACAGATCCTCCATCAGACAACCATCATGAACATGTCCCCCGGTCCAATAGTCGGGGCCCAAAATGTCTACCACCATGTCTTTCTCTTTCTCGTTGGCCTTTTTAAACAATCGCTCCACCTGTTCTTCGGGGGTTTCCTCCAACCCGACGATCTTGCTGCATTTACAAACAATTCCTAGATGATCCACCATTCTTCCGAGTGCTGAAAAAGAATCCCTGATTGATTCGATAAATACTGTTCTCGGTGGACCTCTGTCAATGCTCCCCTTCCAATGAAACTTGAGGCGATCCAACTGACAGTAAAACTTGCGTACTGGCTATGAGGGAAACACCCTCTGCCAACACCGTCAAAGCCATCTAAGATATCAATCAAGTGAATTCTGTCCATACCCTGATAGGATCTATCATTCTGCAAACATATTACTTTCAATGAGTAGCAATTTCTAGGCATCTTGATGAACTGCTCGGGTGCCGTGTGTTCCTGTCGCCAAAGAGTCAATGTCCTGTTTACAGCCTCGAATTCATACTTCGCCAAAGTTTATCAATTTGTCACTACAATACCTTGGCAGTCGATGGGGACCAAAAGGTCATAGCCATGCTATCCGATCCCTTGTCAAAGATATCATCTACAGTCCTTCAAGCATTGTCCTTTGATATCCTCCATTGCAGAAATCATTTTTAGCACCCGAGCCAACTAAAACACAAGCGTTGCTTCACACACTCACCTCAACATCTATATAATCACACAGTCTGCCGACCCCTGAAGATTGTTTCCCAATCAATGGCGAATCTGTAATTTGACAGACCTCAAACACTATGTGCAATCGTGTTACTAATACCATATCGCCTATCCTCGATGCACACTTCCTATCTCAGACAAGATCTCTGTTATTCGATTCCAGATCTTGGAATCCTGACTTTATCTACGGCAAGGACCGAAAACAGACCGTTCAATAATTCCTCCACATTAGATAGTTGTTTGGGTCCATCACAATCAATTCCACTATTTGCCAGCCAATTCGCCACTGAGTTGGCCTCTCGATATATGTGTTTGAAAGAATATCTATCTAAGCTATCACATAAACCTTGGATCTTGGGACGACACGACTCCAATTTCCAATTCTGGAATTTCTATTTGATTATCCCATTCAAGACAATTTGAGAGTCGCCTTCTACTTCTATGGATTGAAATCCTCGGCCAACACTCCATTCCAATCCAGCTAACAACCCTGCAATTTCTGCCATATTGTTTGTAGTGATTCCTAAGGGACCGAAATTTGCACCAACAAAATTACCAAATTCGTTCCTTATAATGGCACCATAGCCCGATTTACTAGGATTGTTGCGGCTAGCCCCGTCAAAGTTAACCTTCAAGCTTTCAGCTAAGGGAGGAGTCCAAACTATACTTCCTTTGTTCTGCTTCTTGTCGCCAAACTTGTAACCGCTGTTCTTCATCAAATTCCACAGCCTTTCCATTTCTTTGTCCCAGGAAGAATAAGTACAATACATCCTTCCCACTACTTTGACGTTTATAACTTCTTCAATGGCTACTTTGATTTTTGGGATTAGAAGCTCAAAAGACAGAGCTTCCTCGTTGAACACCCTTTGATTTCTCTCCTTCCAAATATGCCATGCAAGCATGGCCGGACTAACCACCCACAAAATGCTCCATTTTGATTTCTTATAGAAGGTAGGTCATGCCAATAAAAAACCTTTTAGTGATTGACTTCTCACCAATCCATACTGCAATTTATCCAATAGCCAATCCCAAACTCTTTTAGTGTATGAACATCAAAATAAGGGATGATCCGCAGTCTCTTCATTCTCCTTACATAGTATACATACACTTGGACCTGCAATTCCAATTAGTTTCAACATTTCCCCTGTTAGCATACGACCATGCAATGTTGTCCAAAGGAATGCCCCTGCCTTAGGCAATACCATTTTGTGCCAGCACAATGCCGAAGGCCAATCCACATTCTGTTCTCTGCTTCTAAGAATCTCGTATCCCAAATTAACCTTATATTTTTCAGATTTGGATGCACACTATAATAAACAATCTACTTCTTTTTGGTAGATAACTTTTTTCTTTCTACTCAAGATATCCTTCAATTTAATACAGTTTTCCATCTTCCATTCACCCACAATTTTCCACTCAATCCACTCAGCCTCCTTCTGCCCTTCCAAAATGTAATCAGCCACAAAAGGACCAACCAGTGGTTCCACTTCATTAATCCACACCGGATCATCCATTTCCTCAGCTAAGGAAATGTCTCCATTCCAAGAATCTCTCCAAAATTTTGCCTTTCCACCATTGCCAATTTTCCAAGTTAAATGCTTTGTTATGATATTTCTGAATTCCCAAATAAATTTCCAAATTGGAGATCCATTGATCGAGTTTGCCATAGTAAAAATCCTATCTACTTCATTTGAGTCCAAATACTTTGCAGTCATGATCTTATACCAAGTTTTTTGAGGCTGCTCATACATCCTCCATGCTAACTTAGCACCTAGAGCCAAATTGTGCAACTCCATTTTCCTTAGACATGCTCCCCCATCCATTTTAATAAAACAGACCATATCCCAATTTATGAGTGGAATTTTCTTTTTCTCATGCACCCCTTCCCATAAGAACTTTTTAAGCAAACTGTCTAGGTCTTTTGCAGCTTTATATGATAATCTGAAGCATGACATATGATATATAGGGATCGCTGAAAGAACACATTTAATCATTTGGATTCTCCTTGCCTGTGTTAACCATTTGTTCTTCCATGAAGATGCCTTTTCTTGACATTTATTAATCAATTCCTCCGACATTCTATTTTGGTATCTACCAGGATCTAGTTGCACCCCTAAATACTTCAAAGGAAAACTGCCAGTCGAAAATCCCATTATCTCGCCAATTTTATTTTGCATCCTTACATTAGTATTAAAGAAATATATCATTGACTTATCAGTGTTCATGCTTTGCCCTGACCCTTTTTCATAATCATTCAGCAACATCTTCATTACCTTAGCTTCCTTCTCAGTGGCTTCCCCAAAAATAATTGTGCCATTAGCAAATTGAGAATGGGAAATTGAATCAATACTGTCATGGATGTGCACACCTTTCCACAATCTCGATTCTATAAGTTTTTTAATATTTCTTCCAAGAATTTTGGCCATTAATACAAACAAAAATGGAGGCAAGGGGTCACCTTGTCTAAGACCATTCGTGGCATGAAAAAATCATCTATAGATCCATTTACAATAATAGAATATGAAACAAAAGTAACACAATGCTTTATAAAATTTATCCAACTAGAATCAAAACCGAATCTTTCAAGAATAGAAAAGAGGAAGTACCAAATCACCCGATCATACGCCTTACTAACATCTAATTTGACCACCATCCCCTGCATCTTGCTCCTTTTCATCAAATGCATGGTTTCAGCAACTGTGATAATACTATCAGCAATTTCTCTACCAGGGGTAAATCCATGTTGCTCTGGAGACACTAGCTTGTCAAAAACAAGCTTCAGCCTATTAACCATTACCTTAGATATTATTTTGTATAACGAATCACACAGAGATATAGACCTATAATCAGCAATGCTCGAAAAACTTTGCTTTTTTGGGATCAAAGTTATAAGTGTGTTGTTCACTTTTTTCACGAATTTGCCTTTCCTACGAAATTCCTCCACCACCAACCATATGTCCTCACCCATGAACTTCCAACACTTTTGATAAAATTCCATGGTCACCCCATCTAGTCCAGGAGCCTTATGCGGATGTAATGCAAATGTAGCCTTTTTAACTTCATCTTTTGTAATTGGAGATATTAGTATAGCATTATCCTCCTCCATAATCTTCTTGTCAATAAAATCCAGCAAATATCCAACAGATTCATCACTCTCCCTCACCGCAGATCCCAAAATTTTCTCAAAATATTTTACTGCTATGCATTCCAACTCCTCTGCTTTACCAACCAATCTGCCTGAATCATCCGTCAAATGATTAATTATGTTTTTGTTCCTCTTTGCTTTTAATGAAGCATGAAAGAATTTTGAATTTGAATCTCCAGCTTCAATCCATAATTCTTTGGATTTGTCCCGCCAAAACATTTCTTCTCTCGGAAGAATCTCTACCAATTTTGCTTTAAGAGAATTCTTAGTATTAAATTCTTCATTTGACACCCCCTTCTCAATCACCAAGTTATTGACCCTGTCAAGTTCCACTTCCACCCTCATTTTCTTTGAAAAAATATTCTTGAAGGATTCCACATTCCATATTTTAATCTTCTTCCTCAGATATTTCATCTTCTTACCAAAATAGTAGCTTGGAGTACCTTTATAATCTATACATTCTTCCCACCACTTCTCAATATTTTTTTCGAAGTTTATATCTCTCCACCACATGCTCAAGAATTTAAAATTCCCTTTCACCTTTGCCATTGATGTGATATAGTTCAACTGAACCAGGAAGTGATCCGAGAGTGTTAAGGGTAGAATTGTTGTCTCCAAGTCAAATTGTCCTCTAATCCAATATGTTCTAGTGAATATTCTATCCAATCTCTCCGAAATTCTGCTAAAATTCGCCCTCCTATTAGTCCATGTAAAGTTTCCTAATTTAGGGATAACGTCGAAAAGGTTATTGTAAAGCATGTAAAATTCATCTTCTATTAACAACAAAGTAATCAATTAGAAGCAAGGGAAATCATAGATCCCTATCCTAATCAAACAATACAATGGAATAACCCAACCAAGCAAAATAGGAATTATAAATGAATATCAATAAAAACTCCCTATTCCGTGACTGCATAGAACTTTCATTGCTCTTCTCCTCTTCATGGTATGATGGCTCTCAGATATTGCGCTGGTAACCTGCAAGTGACACAAAGATTCAAAGTTCATGATTGTTGAAAATAGAGATTGGATGCTCAATTTATAGATAATTGGAGAAGATTGATCGAAAGGTGGAACAGATTGATCAAGAGGTGTGAACTCAGGTGAGCTCAAATGAAAATTGATAGTTGAACTGCTAATTGTAGGAGTGAAACTCAATAGATTGAATAGATTAATTGAGTCAACTGATTGAGAAAAAGCTGACTGAAAGAAGAAAAAGAATGATTGGAGGAAATAAAGAAGATGACACGGAGAGCTTAATTTAGAAAAAGCTAACTGAAAGAAGGAAATAGAAGATGAAGAGATAAATGATTTAATTAATTAATTGATTGAATTAATTAATTTAGCATATGCTTGCATTTAGATTTAGATTATTAATTTAATCTTTGCATGAGATATTATTTAAATAATTGAATTTATTAATTCAATTTAGCATTTGAATATATTTAGAACTTAACTTTGATTTTCAATTTGGTTTTTGAAATCATGCTTATGTAATTGAATTTGGAAGAAATTAGAAGAATATGAAATTAAATGAAATTTGAATTTGGGGATTTGGAAATGGAAGAATTAATTAGTTAATTAAATAATTTAAAGAAACTATTTAATTATTTAGAAATAGAATTTAATTAAATAATAAAGATTATTTAATTTAAAGAATTAAATCATAATTAATTAAATAATAAATATTTAATTAATATTTGGAAGAGGGTTTGAATGATTAAATGATTAGAGATAGAAATTGAATAATTAGTAATTTATTTAAATAATGAAGTTTATTTAAATTGGGGAATTAATTAAAATTAATTAAATAATAAATATTTAATTAATATTTAGAAAATAGTTAAATGATCAAATGATGAAAGAATAAGAAATAGAATAATTAGTAAGATTATGAGGAAATATGAAATAGAAGAATAAGATTAATTAACTTAATTAAATAATAAAGATTATTTAATCAATTAAAGGAATAATTAGTACATGATCAATGAGACATTTTTAGGTGTCTACATTCACCCCTCTTTGAGACAATGTCGAAATGACGTTGTTTCAAAGAAAATGAAAAATTTCCTGCTCCAGTATGCCCCGGTGATACTTAGGGTGTATTGCCCCCTCGAGAGATTGTTTGTGCATTAAAAATATGAATGATCTCTCGAAAAAAAAGAAGAATGTGAGATGAAAGATAGAAGAAAGGATAGTTTATTAGAGATAAAGATAGGTGATGTGAAGATGATATTGAGATAGAATATGAGACAATAGATTGATGAAATAGAATAATGTTAGATGATAGAAAATGATTAAGAAAGAGATGATGAGAAAAGAATCAACAAACTAGCAATAAACAGATGAGATGAGAATGAGAATGAAATTGAATGAAACACGAACCTGTCACATATTTTATTGCATCAACATATATTCATCACCGAGCCTATTATTGAATAATGAAGCTTAGCATATCAAGGTATAAGGAACCAAGATCTAAAGATATCTCATTGAAGAAACAAACACGTAGCAGACAAGCAACAAACAAAGAAAAAGATAATGCCCATCATGGCTCCTCTAGTCACTTGTGGACATCCTTGAGTAGCATAGGAACAATATCTGTCGCTAAATGATAAAAAGATAAAGACTAGCCCAGATAAAATTCAGCAGCTATACTGACAATGTGCCTTCGTTCTCAGTTGTTTGATGTGATGGTTGATAATGTCTGATCTCAGAAAGTTGCGGACCCCATTTAAGATTGACCTGTCTGATTTTGAGTGTATCCTCTTCTGTTTAAGACAATATAATGATCAAGTTGATATGGATATGATACGATTGATAAGACAGTTTGATCAGTTGATTGTAGATGTTTGACTGGATAGTCGTATCCTTTGTTAACTTTGTGCGAAGTGTTTGTTGGATATTTGCTAGGGTATTTGTTTCTCACAAGATATTTTATTGCAAGTTTTTCTGATTGATTGATTTTCGATTTTTAGTTCTTTTCGAAGAGCCTTTTCTAATTTTTTGGATTATGTAGATTGATTTTTGAATGTTTTTGGTTTATTTTTTTAGGATCGTATTTGAATGTTTTTGGTTGACTTTTTCAGGACTTTATCTGATTTTTTGGATTTAGAGTTTTTCAATGTTTTTTGGATATTTTAAGTTTTTTGTATTTGAATGTTTTTGGATTTTTAGTTTTTTAATTATGCCCCCAGTGTGTAGACCTGTATGACATGATGATTTGTATGTGGAGACAAATGAATTTTTGACATGACCTATGTGAATGCAATATGCAAGATGAAGATGTATTTCCTATTCAAACAAGGTTGACTGTTTTGTTTGTGCATTTGTAATACACCAATTGAAACTGGAGGTGCAAAACATTTCATAGATAAGCAGTCAATCGATCTCTAAGGCCTTTCAGAACTTTCATCTCAACACACTTAGTGACTAGGATTTACAAATGGAGACGCGGAAAACTTCCCCATTGGTTCTTGAAAATTTGATCTTCTTTTGCCCATGTGTGTGCAAATGCATTAATTCCCGCTCTTGTGTTCACTAAAGATCCTTAGCATCCTATATGACTAGCTACATGATTTTTCTAACTTCAAAAGCATCACAAATAGAGCCTCGCTGCCAGCAAGCCTTGAGAGCTCCGACGAGGTTATAGACTGTAATTTCTCAAATATTGCTCCATTGCCAGGAGGTGTCCATAGCCCTGATGGAGTTACTTGTATGTTCCCATCGTCAATCTTTTTATCGCATTTTGTATACATGATATTTTAGTTATATATCATTGCTCTATTTGCCTTTAGATGGATATTTGGCATAGCTTTTTTTCTCTTTTTTCTTTTCTTGCCTTGACTTGTAAGTAATGAAACCTACTTGGGTGTGATAATTACAATGGCGCTGAAGTAGAATTTTAGATTTTTCACTAGTCATATGATCAACTAGGTGTCTAGAATGAATTAGAGATCTTATTAATATGTGAGATATAGCAATTGATAGATTGTGGGTTAACAAGTCTCAAATAGTGAAATCACTACCCAACCATAAGTAAAGCGTCATCATAGGGTAATGTTCAGAATGAATGAACTTAGAACCTCAAAGACTTCATGTCTGAATATCTAAGAAAGGAAATGACCCTTTTCTTCCTTAGATGCAAACGAATTATAAACTTGAACAGTTGCCTTGTTTTATTGATGTTGCCATATGTAAATGTAGACATTTTTTGTGAAGGCGACTTCTGAATATGATGTGCTTAGAAAGAAATTGTATGCAATGTAGTTCTTTGAATAAAATGATATGCAATATGGAAAGTAAAACCTAAACTAACCCAACCTTTAGGTATAATATTTGTGTAGGTAGTTCATTGGCCTTTATTTGAAAAGTCGGATAAAGATGTCTTTTCCAATAGGATATAAGGACTCAGCTAAGTGTATATGTTCAATATCTCCAATGTTGATTTCTTTAGTTTTTGAATTTTGTGGATCATTAGAGGGAAATCTAGCTCTGGAACCCATGAATTCAGCTATAGCATTATCATTTTCAAAGCAATCCAACCATGGTAGATTCTCTTGCCCCCAGTCTTTCAAGTGTAGGTGTATGAGACAAATTGGTTTCGAAGTTATGACATGAGCGGGTGTTATGCCTTTTTTTATTGATGCACTTGAAGAGGATGATGAAGTCAACCAGGTGTTGATCTCATTAAATAGTGTTATGATTGTGCTTGAACAAGATTATGAAACAATTGTTGACAAGTTGTTCTATGTAGTATAATCAGGATTGGTGATTTCATTGATAAGGGGTTCATGAACAACTTGTGTAAAGGAATCATGAGAGAGACTAGGAGAAATGACAAGTTTGTTTGAGAGGGAATTTTGTGAAGAACGTGGAGGATTATGACATGGAGACGAAGGGATGGAGGGACCTTGATCAAGATTTGGAGAAATAATGAGATATTGTTTTGGACATGATGGCAAAGGTATGATTTGATCTTGGTTTGTAAAGGGATTATTAGGGAGGATGGAAGGGATGTTTTGATCTTGTTTAGGAGGTGGATGTTGGATGGGACTTGAAAGGACACTTTGTTCTTGAGATGGAAGGGTTTGATTATGAATGGAATAGAAAAGAGTGAGGGGATCATCATAAGATTCTTGGTCGGTGGGATCTTGATCAAAAATTGGGTAGGATGGAAGTGGTTGTTCTTGATCTTTATTTGTTTTAGGACTCGTTTCTTCTGATTTTGGATCATCCTCTTGACACAGAGAAGGAGTTTGGAAATTTATGGGAGATTCTTGGAATTTTTCAACATATTGGCATGATGAAGATGGATTTTGAATGAGATCCTCTGAATCATGACTTGAATTAGATTGGATTTGTACAATGAATAACGATTGGGAGGTTGTGTTATTAGATAGAGATGTCATGGATTGGTCTTGTGTGACTTTAGGGGATTATGAAATGGTGGATAGATATGGTTGATTTGTGATTTGTTTGAAAGGGATTTGATTTTGGTTGAAAGGAGTATGATTTTGGGTGAAAGAGGTTTGATTTTGGTTGAATGAATTTTGATTTGGACTTTGGTTGAAAGGGGTTTGATTATTAGGTTGGTGTGAATTTTGATTTGGACTTTGGTTGAATAGGGTTTGATTTTGGTTGAACGAGGTTTGAATGTTGGGTTCATGCAATTGGTATGATTGATATAGTGGGTTGAAAGAAAAAGAAGGTTTACATGACTCTAATGTTGGTTGAACTGAGATAGGAATGATTTTGTTGAAGAACGAAGGTTGGCATGTTTTAATGGTCTCACAAGAATTAGAAGGTTGGTTTGATACTGATCCCCTCGTGGTCATCACTTCTCTCATCATGTTTTCTAACCAACCCCTATGGTTGTCAGGACTAGCCATGTCTGTCACTTGTTGTTGCAAAGTTTTGATTTATTGAGCTAGTATTTCTATGGATGGTGATGGAATAGGAATGGAAGGGGTGAATCCTCCACCTTCCCTATAGAATGTATAATTCCAATCCATGATGTTTGCTTGTTTGGTTTGGACCTATGATCACAACATGTAAGATATTTTCTCCATTTCTTTGAATGTGATAATGTTTGATTGAACTTGACCAGCTTGTTTGAGTTGAGGTTGAGTTTGATTGATCCTCTGATTGTGTTTTGGACATTTGGGGTATGAATTTATAGGATGATTATGCAAATGATGATGAACTAAGACAAACGTATATGAGGTCTAGATGAAGATGAAGATGATAATGTAGGACTATGTAACTAATATGGATGGTAATGCAAAAGACTTAGGACGATAATGAGGATGTAAGTGGGACTATGCAAAAGACATAGGTGATAGTGAGGGTGTACGTGGGACTATGAAAAAGATGTAGGACGATAATGAGGACGTAAGTGAGACTATGCAAAAGACGTAGAATGATAATGAGGATGTAAGTGGGACTATGCAAAAGATGTAGGATGATAATGAGGACGTAAGTGGGACTATGTAAAAGACGTAGGACGATAATGAGGATGTAAGTGGGACTATGCAAAAGACTATGTAAAAGACTGCCTAGGGTCACAAGTATGTAAGGACTTTTGAGAATTGGTTTCAAAATGGAATTTGTTTTCTATAACTTCATGTGTAGGACAATGTTTTGAAGTTTTCCAAATCTGAGAACAATTGCTGGTAGGTATGTATAGTTGACTGACTCAATTTTCACACAATCTCAGAAAATTCAGAGATACGTGGGATAGGGCCCGAAATAGCCCAATGGACTGACTCAATACTGGTCTAGCACAACGATGCATAAAAAAGAACGGAATACAATCTTAGGCTAGATAGTGGACACCATTCAATGAGGCCCCCACAACAAAATACTGAAACAAGACGGACAGATAGAGAGTCTCGTAGCACTGGCTCCACCCCATGGCACACACTTCTCGGGCATGCCAGTCTCTCTTACCCCGAAGATCGGAAGATCTTATCACCTAGGGATTTTTGTCTCATAATGTAAGGTACATGAGGGGTATCTATGGGGTACGATCCGCACTCCCAGAACCACTGAATGTAGGATTTTTGGCAACCAAATTGATTCTTAGTATTAGGTTTCGAGGGGTCCCAATCCAACACCGGATTCTCAGAGCTAGCCACTTAAGGCTTTAGTTGAGCTTATCAGTGCAGGGAAGGCCCCCACATACGTTGAATTCACTCAACACTCTAGCCACCTGACTAGTATATTTATATAGCGGCTCGAAAAACCCGCTCGAGAGTATGCTGGGAGAGATGATATCCCCAACGCATCCCAATTCGAAGTACCTCTATGGGGTGATAAAATCCCCAGTCAAAGATACCCCTCACTACATAGAACAAAATAAAATTTGGATGTCGTTGTCACCTTCCTTCTTTCTCCCAAGAGCCCGATGGCGGGTAGAAAGTCAGTTAGTGCAACTGTAGGTCCACCCTAGACACAATGAAAAGTTCTTTTCCCTTAAGAAAATGAAAAATGATTTAATCTAATGCATCCTGATTCACGTTCATTTTATAACCCAAATTTAGGTGTTAGATCCGCATGTGCATGTCAATTTTAAACACCAAATCCAAGAATGAAGGCATACATGTCAATTTTAACCATTTGTTGATTTTTAAAGCACCAAAAACCAAGTGTGAGATACACGCATGTCAATTTTAGCCCATGTTCATTTTAAACACCAACAATGAAGTGTGAGATTATGCATGCATGTCCATTTTAACTGTTGTTCATTTTAATCACTAAAAATTGAAGTGTGAGATTATCCATGCATGTCAATTTTAACTGTTGTTGATTTTAAGCACTAAAAATTGAAGTGTGAAGTGTGCATGAAAAATTAGTAAT
This sequence comes from Cryptomeria japonica, assembly GCF_030272615.1. NCBI lineage: Eukaryota > Viridiplantae > Streptophyta > Pinopsida > Cupressales > Cupressaceae > Cryptomeria > Cryptomeria japonica. The sequence continues at coordinate 614,109,820 of NC_081414.1, read as the reverse complement.
CTAATCCTCTCTGCGAATCCGTCACAGGCTGTAAACAGAAGATTAGTAGTAAAATTAAATCAACAAAAAAGAAAATAGAAAATCAAAACTTGACAGAGGCGATTACGTAGTACTACCTAAGCGATTGCGTGATACTTACAGACTGAATGCATGACGTTATCTGGTCGATTGCATAGCACTAATAGCTCGATTGCATGACAGAATGTAGACAACAACAAAAAATTAGAAAAATACAAGAAAACTAAACCCGATCAGGAACCTGTGAAACCAATTGTGAAGCCCTAGACAAATCCCTCATCATCCATTCAATATTGATTAGATCATATTTAACTATATAAGAAAGAACTAGGCTATTATATCTGTCTAAGGCCAATTGTTCCTCCGAATCCTGTATCAATTTTTCTGCCTGGAGAACATTTTGATATTGTTTGGCTTCTCTCCTTTGTTGTTTTGTCCTTCTTACACCTGAAATCTTGAACTAAACTTTTCTTGCCATAAACACTGTTAATCAAATTATGAAATAAAAAGAAATTTGATCCCGAATTAACCAATTTTAAGACATAATTAAATAGAACAGATAACAGATGGAAGAAAAACTTAAACAACAAAGCTTCCTGCGAATGCGTGATCCCAAAAGGGCAATTGCGTGATCTAGACAGGGCAATTTTGTGACCCTGTCTGAACGAATGCATGACCCCGAAGGGTCGAATATGTGATCCTATCTATGTGATTGCATGACGATATAAACTCGATTGCGTGATAGAAAATATTTTCTCAAAATTTGTGCAATCTGCAAAAAAATGAAAAATCAGCACAATCTGCAAAAAACACACAGAAAACAGGAAAAGTTAAATGGTTGTTAGTTCACATCAGGTTTGCCAAAATGTAAAGCATGTAAAATTCATCTTCTATTAACAACAAAGTAATCAATTAGAAATAAGGGAAATCATGGATCCCTATCCTAATCAAACAATTTAACAAACAATACAATGGAATAACGCAACCAAGCAAAATAGGAATTATAAATGAATATCAATAAAAACTCCATATTCCGTGACTGCGTAGAACTTCCATTGCTCTTCTCCTCTTCGTGGTATGATGGTTCTCGGATATTGCACTGGTAACCTACAAGTGACACAAAGATTCAAAGTTCGTGATTGTTGAAAATGGAGATTGGATGCTCAATTTATAGATAATTGGAGAAGATTGATTGAAAGCTGGAACAAATTGATTAAGAGGTGTGAACTGAGGTGAGCTCAAATGAAAATTGATAGTTGAACTGCTAATTGTAGGAGTGAAACTCAATAGATTGAATGGATTAATTGAGTCAACTGATTGAGAAAAAGCTGACTGAAGGAAGAAAAATAATGATTGGAGGAAATAAAGAAGATGACACAGAGAGCTTAATTTAGAAAAAGCTAACTGAAAGAAGGAAATAGAAGTTGAAGAGATAAATGATTTAATTAATTAATTGATTGAATTAATTAATTTAGCATGTGCTTGCATTTAGATTTAGATTATTAATTTAATCTTTGCATGAGATATTATTCAAATAATTGAATTTATTAATTCAATTTAGCATTTGAATATATTTAGAACTTAACTTTGATTTTCAATTTGGTTTTTGAAATCATGCACATGTAATTTAATTTGGAAGAAATTAGAAGAATATGAAATTAAAAGAAATTAGAATTTGGGGATTTGGAAATGGAAGAATTAATTAGTTAATTAAATAATTTAAAGAAACTATTTAATTATTTAGAAATGGAATTTAATTAAATAATAAAGATTATTTAATTTAAAGGATTAAATCATAATTAATTAAATAATAAATATTTAATTAATATTTAGAAGAGGGTTTGAATGATTAGATGATTAGAGATAGAAATTGAATAATTAGTAATTTATTTAAATAATGAAGTTTATTTAAATTGGGGAATTAATTAGAATTAATTAAATAATTAATATTTAATTAATATTTAGAAAATAGTTAAATGATCAAATGATGAAAGAATAAGAAATAGAATAATTAGTAAGATTATGAGGAAATATGAAATAGAAGAATAAGATTAATTAAATTAATTAAATAATAAAGATTATTTAATCAATTAGAGGAATAATTAGTACATGATCAATGAGACATTTTTAGGTGTCTACAGTTATTATCTGTCACAAAATCTTGGAAATCTTCCATCACACGGGCATTCGTTCTTAAACCTCCAGTTTTTTCTTTGTTATTGAGTATGGCGTTGAAATCTCCTACCACTATCACTTTCTCTAAATCAACCATTCTAATTTTTTTTGAGATTTCTTTCCAAACCCTTTTCTTTTCTTCTGTCTTGGTTGGACCATAAACATTGAATAAAGAAAATACCAGATCTTCCTCCAGAACTCTTACTTTACATTACATCCAATTTTCTTGCTTGGAGATCGAACAAACTGAAACTTTATCTGGGTTCCATAGAAACACCAATCCACCCACGGACCCATTCGCCTCCTGAAAAACACCATCCCACATCCTACTAAAAGATTTGAAAAAGGATGCTTTTTCTACATTTAGCTTGGTCTCTTGCAGCATCATAATATCACTTGAAATTCTCTGTATTGCCCTCTTAACCAAGCATTTTTTGTCAGGGGCCGATAGACCCCTGACATTCCATGTTGTTATCTTCATTGTTTATGAAGGGAGATTCCTTCTCCCTTAGTTTTCTTTATGAATTCCATCACACCAATTATTCCTTTCTCTTTTGCTCTGTCCTCTCTTTTCTGTTTATTGCTTCTTCTACCTCTTACTCCTTTTGCTTTCCCCAACAGAACGTTTCCCGATTGGCTAATGCATCTAGGGTCAATGTTATCCAATTCAACAGTTTGAAATGGTTCATCATCTGAACCCCTTTTGTAATCAAATTTAGTATCTGATAGCCCTTTTTCTCTAGAAGATGTGCCTCTACAATCCTCCTCTGCATTGTTTCTACTACCATTTATGTTTACTTTTATAGATTCAAAATTGTTTTCCTTTCCCATGATCTCACCATCTTTCTTTATTGCTATCTCCATATTATCCATCCTATTCTCCTTGTCACCTTCATCTACCATTAGCAGTATTTCCGATTCTTTTCTTTCTTTCATATGTGTTTGTTCATCTTCCTTATTTTTTTCCTTTCCTTGAGACTCAACTATTTTATTGCTTACCTCTATTTTTCTTCTCCATGTCTATGTTGGTTTTCTAGGAACATTTCTTGCCTTTCTGACATACATCTTGCATTCCTTCTCACCGTGGAATTTGCTACCACATCTAGGGCATCTTGCTAAATTTTTTTCTATCTCCACTTTTTGAATCCATTCCCCGCATTCAGATACTAAGGTTATGCTCTCAGGAATACTTTTAACTACTGCAATTCGCATTCGGGCACTTTTGCAAATGTCTTCTTCATCATCAAAATCTATTTCTAGCAATGTGCCCAATGTTCTACCAATTTTCTGCCATAGTTCCTCACTCCAATATTCTATCAGAAGGTTATATAGATATATCCATACCGGCTCGAAATAACCTACCAACGGAGTTGGGTCGAAATGAGGCATCCATGGTTGGATGTATACCACATGTGTATTGACAAACCAGATCCTATCAGTGAGTGCATGATTTCTCTCCTCCTCTTCTTCAAACAAAACTACAAAGAAACCCTTTGCAATAAATTTAGCCACAGTTCTTTTTCCCCAATTGCATTCAACCCAATTTTTGATATCCTTTCTCAGCCGATTCAAACCTATAAATTTGGCGATTACCACATACTCTTCCCAGAACACCACATCCTCCTTCAATTCCTTAGTGAAGTCTATTAGAATTTCCTCTGCGTGCACTCTTTCCGCCATTAACATATGACATTACAGAGCACTTTTTCTCCCCCCATGTGTTGGTAGTTGATGCTAAATAATGGTAAAATATTATAATAAATGGTTATTGTTGAATGTAAAGTATTTTGGAATGATTAAAATGTTTTTTTTTAGTGGTTTGAGTCTTTCATAGAACTATACAGGAGGAACAAGTTGGCAATTGATAGATGTAACTATTGACTGGAAGTGAGAAAAATTATAAAATACCAAGTTTCAGTAAAACAGACATATCTCACTTATTTTTTTAATGAAATTCATATTTTCAAAATGATTTGGAAAGATTAAAAGGATATCTAAAATCCTACCAAATTGTTTAAGCTAACTGGCAATAGTTAAGCAGAACCATTCACCAAAAGTTGACTAAGACAAACTAGCAAATTTTCAAGCACCAGTTAAGGATTGACTTCTAATTCAACTTGGACTCTTCTACCTCTTGATGAGTTCATGTATTTGGAGTTATTAAAGTGAAAGAATAGTGTACAAACATGTGGAAACAATATTTGGTAGTTCATAAATAATTATAACATGTTTTATACACATGTGTTGGCCATGACTGTATTTTGATGTTGTAAGAGTTTGAAGAGGATTAGAACTCTCTCAACTATTCTTAGTTTAGTTTTTATTATCAGTCATGAGTAGAATAAGTCATCTCCTTGCTATCATAGCAGAAATGATATTTGTAATAATTTATTGAGTTTGTAATTAATTAAACTCTCAAGCCTCATGCATAAATCTAAGATCTTCTTGAGCTATGGGAATGGATTAGTGTTGAGATAGTATATAGTTAGTGTTGAGTCTTCTTAATGGTGTCGAAGTTCAATCAACAAGTCTAATATATGTCCATGTAATCTTTGACTTTCAATAAGAATATTATTTGAGCAATGAGGCTTGTGGATTGAATGTTGAATGCTAATGATAGATTGAAGCCACTCAAGCAAGGGTCATGTTGGGGTTCTTTTTTAAATTTTTCCCGCAATAGGGTTTAAGGCTCATCTTCTGTGTTTTAAAGGTTTTAGTCTAAAACCTTAAACCCTAAGTCCTAGCCATGTTGCATTCTCTTTTTGTTCTAGTTTAATGGTGACCTTTGACAGTTGGCTTCTAGTGTTTTAAGTTATCTTTTAAGGCCAATCATGTTGTTTTGATGACTGGCCCCTTGTGTTAGCTATCTTGTCCAACCCTTTTCTTTGTTGCTTAATTGTCCCTCATCTCTGATCATATCTACAGTTACTATTTATGCACGGTTGCATGATTAGATCAATGGACTAGTTAGTGCTAACTTCGCAACCCCACCCTACCTGGTCCTTGGATCCCATTTGAAAAAGTCATATTCCACATAGACCAATTAGCCCCAGCTAGATCGACAGTCATGGACTTGTAAACAAAAGTGGGTCTGATATTTATGTGATTGTACCAGTCACTTCTGGGTGATCTGACGACCCGTATTGTCGCGCAACTACACCATTGATGGAAATAACTCATTAAAGTTAACTTTGCAAACTCGTCACTTACGTAGTAGTTCGGACCCACTCAAGCGAGTTGTGCACATATGTGTACCAATCAATAAGTATCACATGGAGGATAGGTTGACATGGAAAAAATGTGGGCCCGGTATGGTCGCATCCTTTGCATCTTATGAAGAAAATAGTTTGAACAAGATCAACAACCAAGGTGATTACACGATTACATGAGTGATCGAAGGTGCATCTAGAGTCTAATTCCCCAATGCTACTACATATATGGCATGTAGGACCCACATAGTTGATGACAAACTTTCTGACCAATAAGACAAGGACTCAAGGGTAGCTATGCCATGCAGTAAGAGTGTGGGACCTATTCCCCCCACTTGTAAGTGTGATAAAGGGAGATACTTTCACAAGGAATCAATGACTAAGATTGTTGCATGATTGTACAATTGGGAAGAAATGCATGGCCCATATAACTCTATAATGTTGCAGAGGCTTGAAGGAAAAAGGAAAAATAAAAAACATTACGTTTCCTACGTGCCCTCTTCTCATTCATCATAAACTGACCGAGATTTTGTTGTTGGGGTCCCAATGTTCAAATATGAAATGCAATGGCTATCTCCCACAATCACACCATCATACATGCCCATAGTTAATGAATCCATTTTCCCATTATGATCTGAATTTTTCAACTATTTTAGCACTGGTCTTGCTCTAATTCACATTTAGAGTGCTCTACATGCTTTGAAATTTTTTGTATGTTCACACTCTCATAATTAGGGTTTCTAATAAGCGATTGTTGTCTGCACTTTTAGTGCATTCCTATTAGATTTTTACCTTCTCTAGATAATTCCATATTTCTTATTGTTGTGTGAGTGCAAAGGGTTTAGCTTGAGCTGAATTTCAAAGGCTTCTCATTTTTGTTTCATCAATTATGTCTATAAAAACCTAACCCTAGATATGGTAGAGTCCTCTAGTTTTGGAAAGAGGAAGTTTTCTAAGGAGATCATTATCCAACTCCCTGGATCAATGGAGACACAAAAGAGATCAAAGCTAGGGTCTAGGACAAATGAATTCATTATTGACCTATCTGCAGGAAATAGAGATGTATTGATTCCACCAAGGGGTTTCAACATCTAAAGAAGAGGGTATAACAAGAAGAAGGAGAGAGTCCCAATGTCCAATATATGGAATTGCAATTGGCAAGACTAGTAGTGCCAAATGTCTATGTAAATATGTAATATCAAAAATTACACCCTATGCAAACTCAACACGACAAATGGAACCTTCCTCCATGCCATTGGAGGTTGGGTGTAGCCACCTTTTTCCTTTTGTCCACTCGAGATCACCTCTTTAGCTCCAAAATGGTCTGTACCAACTCCGCCAACCTGTCACCTTCGGGGAATAGGGCATGACGCGAAGATATCTACATAGCGCGCTAGTATCCCGTGAATCTAACTGTTTGTAGGTCGGCATATTTGCGTTACACCTGCACCCAAAAAAGAATAGTAACACTCCTACATGTACCCACCAATGTCATCTTTCCTTATAGGGCCTATATCTTTCCCATTTGAAAGTATTTTGAGGATCTTTTGGTATTTGGAGTATACTTGTTGTAGGTTGGAGCTCTTGGCAATCTCTTTGGACATCATTCATAGTTTTTCTTGTAAAGTCTATCACTATTGCACCTTCACAAATAGCTCACGACATCATTTCCATAAGAATCTTGGAAAGGGGAGTTTACTTATCCTTTTCTCCTTTCATTTTACATATTATCATCCTTTGTCTCACACCGTTTTCCAATTCTCTTTATCGTTTATTTCCCCGTGGCTTTTATCTGGGTTATCTGTAAAGGTGAAAACACTAAAACGGTGGTATAACTTAGGCAAACTCCAAAACATAACCCCAATCATTTTCCTTCTTGCTTGTGTGTAGGTTCTTAATTGTGGGAAAGAAGTTATTTAACTGGAGGCTTCAATCTTGGACCATTTGTGATTTCTCTCTATTCCCTCTTAAGTTATTCTTTCATTTTGAATTTCATATTATTATTTTGTTTTACTATTTTCCTGCAAGAATTTAGTAATTTAATTGTATATATTATTCTGGTATAGTTCTTGTGCTTCATCCATACAAGATGACAATGTGCCTCACTGGTTCCCAGATCTGCATGCTTGTCCTAGAAATAGATGTTCATTAGAGACATCTAGACATCTTCTCTGCATTCTGTTAGATTATCTTAGTTGCTTTCATCCTCAAGCTCATCTTAGTGCCAATTCGAGTGAGGTATCAGAGGGTCTTTTTGTTCTCTTGGATTTATCATCCTCGAGGTAGCCAATCTCCTCCATTATATCTTGGTGAACCCGACGTGAACAAATTTTCTTCTTGCATTGCATATTAATCATTTAGATTATCACATACATCTAATTAAAGCCTAATTAAAAAAAACAAAAAAAATTTACCATATAGTTTATATATTTTGTATTAGCATTTGTCTCCTCCATCTCTGACAAATAATTATGCAAAGACAAAACACCTCATGTCCCTGTAGTGTAGTCTTAGCATCCAAAGACTTGTCTATGAGCTTTACAACCTAGATTGCCATAAGAGCCATAGTCAGGAGGTCATCTAGGTAGAGTTTTCATCTTTACCATTATAGTCCTCCTTTACCCAGTACAATGTTCAATGACCAACTTCCTGATCCAAATGGTCTCTTTGCTTCTCATCCCCTTAAGGCCATTTTTGCAGGGGGGGCCTCTTCACTTGGTTTGCAATCCAACTCTCAGAGTAATTATCTGAGAAATTCTACTCCATCTTCCCCTCCTATTGTTGATCATGACTCTTCTCTCACTATTGATTTTGAGCAAATTGAGATGCTTGAGAAGAATCTGAGATACTTTAAGGGTTTTGTAAATTAGGAGAATGTCCTCCCCCAAGCTATAAATATCATCAACACTCTGAGAGACATGTTGAGGGAATTATCTATGGTTGTTGGGAATCATGTACCTTTAGCTGATGCTCCTCCTTAGGATGGCCAGTCCATTACCTATGGACCTCAGCTTATGACGGTATGCCTAGTTCAACAGTGCACATGGTTGATCCTGGTCCTACTATTCCTAGTATCACTACTTCATCTACCCCCTTGGGATATACAGGTATGTCGAGCACCTCAACCTTTTCCTCTACTGCAACCCAGATGTCTATGGTTAGCACTATCACTACATCTCTTGGTGACACTAGTCCTTCTGGAGGTTCTGGTGGAGGTGGTGGTGGATTTGGCCCACCTCCACCTCCTCCACTCGCTAATATAGTCTTGAACACCATCTTACAAAACATGGGGTAGTTGTAGTTACAGTTAACCAACTTGGCCTCTACATTTGGTTAGTCATCCATGACTGCATATTACAGGAATAGACCCCTTGATATCACCATTTTGAACACTATCCTTCCTCTTCTAGCTGAATCACTAAAGTTTGATAGGTTCAATGGTGATGTGGACCATAAGGTGCATATTGATTCTTTCAATAATATGTGCAATAATTATCATAGTTTTTATTTTGTGTTGCTTAAACTATTCTCATGATCCATTAAGGGTATAGCGTTAGAAAGGTATATCTCTTTTCTGGATCATTCTATCTATACCTTTGATGCACTTATGGACCCTTTCCTTAGACAGTTTCAGGATAACACTGGTAGTAGGTGTTATCAATATGGATGAATTGATTATGTGTTGCATTGACGTTTTTTCATTGATGTCAACACTAGTTGTTATGGTTGGTTACCAACAAATAGATTTTGGTTACCGGTAGAAGATCTAGTGTTACAGGCAGAAGGGACTATCTGTTGGACACTTTTGGTATGTTTGGATCAATGGAATATGTTTTGTTTTATGTGTTACATGCTTTTGGAGCATGTTTTGGTCAGTTGGTATTGACTTGGTAATCGGATGCTATCATACACTCTTGTAAACCCTTACTGACATGGTTTTAAGGTTTAATCGATTGAGCTTTCATTGAGAAACCTTGATAGAATTCATAAGTGGTGTTGGTGAAACTTCTAGATGGAATCCTTGGTTGTGCCTCAACAGTTTGAAGACATTTCTTTGGCATGGTGGACCTAGATTAGGTTCGGTGCCTATCTAGGTTATGGACCAGTATCATGTTAACGTGTTCTCTACACGTTACCAGGATGATTTATGGATTGGTTATTATTGTTTTGGTCTTAAGACCACATGGTATATCATTGTAATATAGATGTATATAATGATCTTATTGTAATATCTTTAGGTGGCCGACCTAATTGGTTTAGGCCTTAGGGTTTGTATAAATTATATAAGATCTCATTGTAGATAACTATGGTATGGGAATGGAAATGTAATGTTTGTGGTCATGGAATGCAATATCATATGTGAAGGAAATTTGGTTGATCATATGTGATCAAATTGGGTTTAAGGAAGAGGTCAAAGGCCTCTAGTATTGAGCTTAACTGGAATTGTAATCAGGCATGGTAGATGCTATCTATGGCAGTCCATTATTTTGGATTATTGTCCATTTATTTTGAGGTGGTTATAACATCTCTCTAGTCAGTGACTCTTTTGTAATGAGCAGTAAGCTCTAGGAAATGTACCTTCTTGCATGTGTAGGCCCCTCATTGTATCACATACTTTCTGCAGAAGTATCATCTGACTGTGGGTAGGCTTCCCACCGTGGTTTTTCCCTTTCTGGGTTTTCCACATACAAATCATGGTGTTATGTGGTATGATTGCATTTTGTTAACTCTTTGTTTCATTCTTAAGTTTTATTGCTTACCAGTATCTATTTTTTTTATTCTGGTATTCAATGTTTATGTGCTTTGGTTAAAGGTTATTAAGTGGTTTGATTGATATAATCTGTTAACAACTGATTCACCCCCCCCCCCCTCTCAGTTGTTCACTAGTTATCCTAATAGAAGGGTCACTATCACTAACCTTGTTCATTGCAAGAAAAAAACCAATGAGAAGGTCACAAATTTTATTTCAAGATATCAATCTATTTCTACCAAAATTCCCTTTGCCTCGCTAGATAGTGATTTGTAGAGGATGTTGTTTATCGGCAATCTACAATCAGCATCGACATAAAAGTTCTCTTAATCGATATCAGAACTTTGCTAACATCTGTTATGTGCTTATGGACTACCAACACACCATGTCGTAGTTCAGAGATTCTACTTTGAACCCTCATGGTGGGTCATTTGCAGGCACATCCATAGAAAGGTCTAGGAAGAATAAAGCCATAGCTAATGTCATGATTGTTCCTCCTACATCCATTGCACAAGGATCACAACAAAATAGCATCTTCACAAAATTGAATGACTCTTTTTTGAGCATAATGCAATGGTTGCTGAAAGATAATGTAATAACTATTCCTAAGATTAGACCCTTGTCTGATAGTAGACCCTATCTGTGATGGTATGATGGGTCAAAGTTCTTCCATTGCCATCATGTGCCTGATCATGACATAGAGCGATGTTACCATCTTCAGCTAATAGTCCAGGACCACATTGATAATGGTGCAATCAAAGTTGATGCATGGAAAAATAATTTAAACAATTCTATTGATCAAGCTAACAAGGATTTGCAAATCTATACCAACCCCTTTCCCCTGCATTCGACAAATTTCATCTCTCTATCAGATCCTTCTATGGATAATGGTCTATTTGTGAATATTGTCACCATCACTCCTATTTTCTCGCCTCCTTGTTAGAAGGGAAAAGTGTCTGATGTGTCCTCTTCATTTACCCCTCTGAACGCCCTATATTGTGGAGAGCCTGCTCTTTTATACATCCCTGCCAAACTGAATGGTCAAATTGTCATGGGTGTGATGGTTGGCCTGTCATGAAAAGTCGATGTCATTATAGTGGAGACTCTATTCATGAATGGTTGGCATAGGCCTGTATATGATGAGTGCCAAACAACTTGAGGATAGACGATGGCTTCTCCATCCCTCCTTTAGGTAATATCTATTGGCAAATTGGAGGAATTGATTATGTTTTGCATTGATGTTTTTCATTGATGTCAACACTAGCTGTTTTGTTGCCTACCAGGTTCCGATAGAGTGGTTGGATTATGATGAATATATCGGAGGTATGTTCTAGCTATTGGAATTGGTTTGGATTGGTTATTCATGTGTTCCTGATGCGTATCTCATTCAGTTGGTTCAGGATTTGATGATATGGAAGCTATAATTTTTTCTAGTAAGCCTTTTGGTTAGCATACACAGGTGGCGTCTAGAGAGGCTCTTTTTTCTCCCCTTGTTTCATGACCACTCCAACATCAAATCTTTCTTGGAGTCCTTCACCCTTGTATGGTTGATAGGAAACCTGTTTCTCCTATCCACCCCAAACACAAGCTTGAACAAGGTCCTGTTCTATAGTTTCAATGACAAAAATCCTTGTAGGTATGTTCCTCACCCTCTTCTATGCCTATTTCAGTGCTTGTTGGTTTGCTTGTGTATATGTGTGTGATTGAGAAGGCCTCATCTTCTCCTGATTTTGTCACTACCCCTCTTCCAGAGGCTAGCAATCCTCTCCAAGTGAGTCACCCACTTCTTCTATAGAGGCTTGCATGTTTGACTACTTGGCACATATCCTGACTTTATCCATGATCTTCACATGATCATTGACCCTTACCTCCTTCGAGCTTGTGGACGTAGAAATTTTTGTTGGTTCATCCCTTGCCCTCACTACTAGTGAGGCCCTTAGTGGAGATCTTGTTATTATCCCTCTCTGAGCTCTTCCTCCTTCTCCCTATGATCTAGATTGGGAGGATGATGATCTCCTATGGGATGACCTCTAGGGTGTTTCTCTCTTACCTCCATCTTTTTGTGTATGTATGCTTGACTGTGTTCCCCCGTACTTGCTTTATATGTTTGTTCCCTCTATGAGGACCTAGGTTACTCTGTGGGTACTTGGATACGAGAGTTTGGTTGTCTTTATCTATTGTTCTCTCTTGGAGGACCCAAATTACTCCTTAGGTTCTTGGATACTAGAGATTTTCTATAGTTTATCTTCTTCTATTTGTCTCTGTACTTCTTTCTCTTTGTTGTATATTGCTTTTTTGATATTCGGGGATGTTGCGAAGTGTTGGGGGCATCTTTTTCCTTCTTCTATGTTGACATAAATTTTTATTTTATCTTTATCTTCATGTTCTCTTCTAGTTCAAGTCTGAGAACTTTGGCGCTACAACAATACACCCATATTGCAGTTGTATTGCATATTTCTTATCACTGCTATGGGTTCTAATGCCAAGCTATCAGATCCAACTATCCTCTTGCATTTCATTCTTGATGTTGTGGACATCTTTGTGTCACCAACTAATGGTGGCATTCTAGGGAAACATCTCACTATATTGAAATGCCACAACTGATCTTCTCCTTAGAATGACATGCCTTTCATACATATCATTCTAGTGGGGGGCCATCATATTTGCATTTCTGCATATAATCTTCTTTTTTTATTCAGTCTTTTGAATTAGTATTTCTTGTTGATCACATCTCTTTTTCTTTCCTAGGTGGGGGCCAAACCACTTGATCTTTTGCTTTTGGTGAACTCACAATGCTGGTTCCCACTTTTTCGTACATCTTGTTTTTGCTGAAATCATATATTTTTTATAAAATATAATGATTTTAATCTTTAAGAGGTCCCATTTGAACTAATTAATTGAAGAGAGTTAGATCAAAGTCTCTTAGATAATAATTTCTTCGATAGAACCTCTCTTCTTCTAAATCATACTTGCAATGGAGTCTCCTTTGCATCTATCAAATGCTGATAAAAAACCAATTTTACATTAGCTTTTGGGGGTTCAAATGAATTCATTTAGAATTTTTTTTTTTTAAGTATTTAGCCCTTATTATAAGATTTTCAAATAGTATAATTTTTAATATATTTAATTTCATTAATATATTTTTATTTTGTTTGTTATGAATGTAGGGTTTTTACCAAACATGAACTTCTTTGTTCAATGCTTATGGAAAAATAGTAAACGTCACCCAAAAGATTCTGAAAAATATTTACACAATAGGTATTGAAGTCCTCTTTCCAACAAAAAAAATTAATTAATTTTTCGTTACATATACAACAAATTATGTAATATCAAATGGACATATGTCAAATTATAGTTAACTCGACTTCAAATCTTATTAAAAAAAGAAATATTGAAGATAATGTTACAAAACCAATTGCAAACACTAGATATGGATGTTAAAAAACCAAACTCAAAATAATCATGTTCATATCTATTATAGAATAAAAAATAATGCTATACAAAGTGAGTATCACTCTTTAAAAATGTTGTTTTTTGGAAAAAACTAGTTTTCGAGGGAGATAGAAAAATGGAAGAAAATTGATTCCAAAAATTATCAAAAAAATATTATTAGAATCTTCATAAAAAATGACACAAATAATTAGTTCACATCATCTACAAATTCCTTATGGTTTAGAAGTAATAGGTATCTTAATCTAAAGTTTTTTCAGAAAATGAATATTGCAGTGTCAAAGTTGGCAAAAAAGTGTAACCCACTATTGTGGGTTCACCCCTTTATCTTTTTCGCCTAGATGGGGGCCAAACCATTTGATTTATTTATTTTTCTTGCCTTGGTAGGGGCCAATCTACTACTTACCAGATTTATATTCGATCACCCAATTTCCTGGCTATCTAGCATATCGCTACCCAGGCTGACACATCTATCTATGATCGCCCTATCACATGGCTATCTAGTGTATTGCTACCAATGCTGGCAAATCAATCTATGATCACCCTATCACATGGCTATCTAGCATATCACTACCCATCCTAGTAAACCTATCTATGATTTCCCTATCACATGGCTATCTAGTGTATTGCTACCCATGCTCGAAAATCTATCTATGATCGCCCTATCATATGGTCATCCATATTGGCATATATCTCGCCCTATTGTATGGCTATCTAGCATAATGCACTTTTCTATCCATACTAACATGTCTTATATCACAACAACCATTTATCTTGTATCTTTTCATAACTAGGGGATTTCCTCCAAAGCAAGGTTTTTTTTGTTATGCTAACTTATCTATTACCAGTTTGTAAATCTATCCTTTATCTTGTCATTTGATATGCTAGATTGTAGCTAGCATATTTGTGATGTATCAATTACAAACATTCATTCCAAATCTCAGTTTTAACCTGTTGGGGTCAACCTCATCTGATGAACAAAAATCTTCCTCCCTATTGTGACTCTTTTCTTTATCTTCCTCTACTTTAGCTTTGTATCTCTTGGAAAAGACATGCTCGCTAGAGTGGGGGTGAAATGTAATATCAAAAGTTACACACTATGCAAACTCAACATGACAAATGGCACCTTCCTCCATGCCATCGAAGGTTGGGTGTCACCACCTTTGTCTTTGTGTCCACCCAGGATCGCCTTGTTAGCTCTAAACTCGTCTCTACCAACTCTGCTAGCCTGTCACCTACAGGAACTAGGGCACGGTGCAAAGACGTCCATGAAGTGCACTAGCATCTCGCAAATCTGACAGTCCATAGGTGGTCATTTAAGTGTTACACCTATGCTCGAAAGGAATTGTAACACTTCTGCATGCGCCCATTGATGTCATTTTTCCTTCTAGGGCCTATATCTCTCCCATTTGAAAGCATTTTGAGGATCTTTTGGCATTTGGAGTATACTTGTTGTAGGTTGGAGGTCTTAGCAATCTCTTTGGACAACATTCATAGTTTTTCTTGTGAAGTATATCACTGTTGCAGCTTCATGAATAGCTCATGACATCATTTCCATAAGCATCTTAGAAAGGGGAGTGTACTTATCCTTTTCTCCTTTCATTTTACATATTATCATCCTTTGTCTCACATTGTTTTCCAATTCTTTATCATTTATTTTCCCCATGGCTTTTATTTAGGTTGTCCGTGGAGATGGAAACACCAAAACGGGGATCTAACTTAGGCAAACTCCAAAACACAACCCCCAACATTTTCCTTCTTGCTTGTATGTAGGTTCACAATCGTGGGAAATAATTTATTTAATGGGAGGCTTCAATTGTGGACCATTCATGATTTCTCTCTATTACCTCTTTATTTATTCTTTCATTTTGCATTTCATACTATTATTCTATTTTATTGTTTACCTACAAGCATTTAGTATTTTAATTGTATCTATCATTCTAGTATGGTTCCTGTGCTTCATCCGTACAAGATGATAGAACATCAAACTGGTGTCCTAGATCTGCGTGCTAGTCCAGGAAGGGACACATGCTCATCAGAGCTATCCGGACGTCTTCTCTACATTCTATTAGATTAGTTTAGTTACTTCCATCTCCTAGCTCATCTTAGTGCCAGTTCAAGTGAGGTATTAGAGGTTCTTTTTGTTCTCTTGGATTTATCATCCTTGAGGCATAGAAAATATCCTTTGTTACAGAATACTAAATTGGTTGTTGCAATTGTTGCAAACTATAGGCCTGATACTAGGGAAATTATATCTAGTGAAGGTGGTAGGCTAATAGAGATCACCAAAGATGTCATCAATGAGGTGTTTATGCTCAACCCTCATATAGATTGGGCTATTGATCCACAAGAGATAGATATGGAGTACAAGAAGAATGAGCTCTTGTATAGAAGAAAATTGGCATCTTTTAGGCCTCCAAACATAAAGGGGAATGATAGAAATTTGAAACCACAACAAACTACCCCTTACAACATAGATCTATTTTTTAATTATTTCCTAGACACATACTATGCTCTATGTCAAGTGTGTGCTATAGATGCAAGGAACCTGATTTGAAATTGGATGTTGATGATTTGTATGGATGTTGAGGGTCTACATAATTCCCTATATGATTTTAAAATTGGCAAATTGATAATTTTTAGGTATTACTCTCTCCTAATGCATATATTCCTATATAAAGGTCTTAAGGTATGGCATCTTAATTTGCAGATTGTAACCATGGATAAAGGAGAAAAACTTCTAGTTTAGGACTGGACCTATATTTGGGACTCACATGTGGATGAGTCAAACTATTTGGTCTTTGAAAATTTCTTTATAAGAAATTTTTTAAGTATTTTGCAAAAAGAGGTTCAGTGGGGTCTAATCCCAATGGCTAAGAAATTTCTCAGACCCAAGGACCTTAGCCTTAGCTAGGTATCACCCACAATTCAGGATCATGGTTCTCCTTTAAGGATCATACAATCATAAGGATTTTTGGCAACCCTGTTACTCCTAGGATTTTGCCTATCACTGTTCAAGATAGGGTGGCTTTCTTAGAAATCATGAATCAACTAGTTGAGGTTGATAAGTCCTTGATAGGGGGGTCACATAAGAAAGGATCAATGATCCCATCACAAGATGTGATTGGGATGTATCATTTTTTGAATAGAAAAGCATATAATATCCTTAATTCTATGCTAAACAAGTATAGACTTCCCCTATTTGAATATAGATTCTATGATTCTAAATGGCTTATCAAAAAGCTCAGCAAGCCCAAGACACTAGAATATCAATGGGATGAGGAAGATGATGAAGACCTCATAAGAAATGCAAAAAACTATGAGGAAGTTTTGAAAAGAAAGGAGAGATGGTACAAGATCCAATATAAGGAAAATAGAAGAAAGAGGGAGGACAATTATTATGCTACTGTTTAGTAGTAATTATTGATTCCAGAAGCTAGGATGAGGGCAATTTTTTCTACCTATGTAGATGTGGACAATATGCCTTTGCCTCATGAGAGGCCTTTCTTGGATGTTATACCTCTAGTGCAAATAGTAGAGGAGGAGAGTCCAAAATCTACTCAGTCAATTGTCTCCCCCATTGACCTTTCTTCCCCTCCCCTAAGTCCCCAAGAACCTCCATCCATATCTGCTATTGACCCTGAGTCATCACACCCTTCCCCTTCAGAAAGGTTGCTTGTAGAAGTTGCTAAGAAGAAACCTCTAGTTGGCTCATCCTTTGTTGGCCCCCTTTCTCAAGTACTAGAGAGCCCAAGGGTTGTGACCCCTTTGCATATGATGTCCCTAAGAAGGGATATCCCATTTCAATCTTATAGGGGTTTTGAATTCAAAGGAGATGATCCTCTACCACTTCATATATCTGATACAAGGACGGGGTTTACAATTCAAGATCCTCCCAAGGAGTGGGCCCTGGATGCATTCAAACTTGGAGGAGATCTTAGTGAAGATGTGATATTGAATGCTTCTCAATAGTTCATGAGTGATGATGATTTTATAAATACTAGAGTTAAAGCAATTTTTCATAACAAATTTGAGAAATGAGGTGGAAAGGAGCAAAGGTATTAACTTTGATTATTTGGAGAGTGAAGAGAGACTTTGAATGAAGGATGAAGTGTTGAAGGCTACAAAGGAGCAATTTGTAGCTATGACTCCAGAGATAGGAAGGGATATTGTGAAAATAAGTGAAGTAATCCTTTTGGAAGGATGGGACATTTCCTCTGCTATTGTATTTAATGATTCAAGGAAGAGGCTTGATATATATTTGGATTCAATGGATCCAACACAAAGGGAGAAAGTACTTTCAAGAGTACAATTTGATGATCGCCTAGATCAATTAGTTATTTGGTGTCTTCATAGAGTTACAAGAAGATGTTGCATGAGCTATGAGGTTGATCAGTTATTTGGAAGCTTGTTAGTCAAGAGAGTGGTTGACGCATCCATAACAGAGGAAAGAGGCTTCAATCTAAATGTGGCATATTTTACTCATAAGGTGGCATTGAAGGTAGAAGAGGAGGTCACCATTCTAAGGAAAATGGTGACTACTCTGCAAGAATAGTTATATGCATGACTTATGTACACACCTCTAGGTATGATTGAGCATATATTTGATGAAGTTATAGGATTAAGGAATGGTCTAGCTCAAGATAGATTATAGATAGTCAGCTTAAGTAATGAGATGGATGTGCTAAAGACGGATTCATTGTAGATGGAGAGGAGAGTAAAGATAGATATGACACGATCATTGTTAGAATAAAAGATCAATGAAATTTTGGACCATGCTGATACAGCATGGGATGAGCATACGGAGTTGCTATGGATTTCTTAGGAACATTTGAAGTGTCAACATTTCATGACCTTCTCATTATCTCATGTGAGCAAGACAATTGCAGTGTTAGAAATTTCATTGGTTAAGACTCTCCCAAGTTTCTTACATGCCATAATTGAAGGCTTCAAGGCTAGATTTGAAATGATCAAGTAAGCTTTTACCATTCAGAGGATGTATATACAGAGAAATGATAATAAACTCAGACGTTTTCATTTTTTGGTCACCAGTCACATGCCTACTTTGTTTGATAGAGAAAGAAGCAGAATAGAGGGATAAAAGGTCCTAAGGTCCGAGATAGAATGGAAAGATGACATGAGAACAATTTAGAGCTAGATGTTTCTAGATATAATTTCAGATGATGCACAACTCATCAAGAAATTAGGATCATACATGGATGCACTATCAAGGCTTGACAATGGTATGACCAGAATGGAGGTGTTTAGACTAGAAATTGAAGACAACAACTACCACAAGCATCTCAAGGCTCTCGAGGACCTCAAGAAATCTAGATTTGATGACTTCTAATCCTTTCCCCTTCATTTTTCTTCTTTCTTTGATTTTAAAATTTTGAATTCTTAAATTCTCACTTTCTCGCCTTTTTTATTATCTCATTTATTTCTTTCTTATTCTTGGTTAAAAGAACATCTGATGGTGTATCTCTTGATTAGATCACCAGTCTTTTCTTTTGCTTCAAGAATTTTATATCTATCTTGCTTATTTATTGCATATCTTTGAAAAGAGCTCAAAAGTTTCTCTCTAACACTATGTATTAAATAGGTTTGTAGGATTATTACACTTTTAAATCTTATAGGGGAGCTTGATCAAAGAAAAGGAAGAATCTAGATCATCTATAACAACTACCACCTATGGAGGAGCAGAAAATAATATGTGAATTTGTTAGGTAGCTGAAAAGTTTTTGTCTTTTTCCTGTCAGTCAGTCACCAAATTTTAAATTTTTTAAAAGGCCCGAAGCTTGTTGCATCCTTAATTTTTCTATAAGAGGATATTCAAGGCCTTGTTTTTTCACTTCTTCTTCCTTGAGACAAATACAATTCATATAGTTTGAGGCTATTGTACAATATAAAAGAGTGTTCATATGTTTTGTAGTGCAATATTGTGATTATGTGTCATGTTCCATTTACAATAAATCTTTGCAAAGGATATGCACACATGTTATGCATAGTAAGAACATATGAAATCCAATTCTATTATCTTCATGATTGTTTCTCTCTTTTTGTTATCTATGTTAGGTCCTGGAGACAACTGAGAGGGGGGGGTGAATCAGTTGTCAAATAAATTCAAACCAAAAACATATTGACCAACTTAATGCTTAATACTAGTAAACCAGTTAAGTATGTCAGTAGACAGTGTTAACAGTAAATTGCTATACTGGTAAGGATTAATGCATGAAATATAAACATAAAGTCATCCACAACACATGACACCAATATTTATACATGGAAACCCTATAAGGGGAAAAACCACGGTGGGAAACCTTACCCACAATCAGATGATACTACTATAGATAGTAAGTGTACATAAATGGGGTCTGCACATGCAGAAAGGCCAACAGCCTAGATCTCACTACTCAATCACAAAATGGGAGTCACACTGACTACAGTTGGATGGTTAAATCCAATAAGAATGTACTGCACAAAATAGCATCTTCATATGCTTGATTTAGTACCGGTGTAATGCTAATATGCTTCTACAAAAACCTAAATTCACCTTCAAATGATGTCTTCATGTATATCACTGCTTGATCTCGCACATACCTTCACTTAATTCTTTTTCACATTCCACACGTGATCTTACAAATAAGATCTTACATTTATACCATACCCTAAGACCAATTTTAGTAGGTCGACTCTACAAGATATTACAATAAAAAACATTTTACATACAATACAATATCCGATGCAATAATCGATTGAACATGTCGCCTTAATGCATTTACAACAATAATAAATCATCTCCATAGCATGCCATGCTGATCTGGAAAAGATAGACCTACCGGTGTAACCCTAGATAACCTGGACCTATTTGTCAGTAAAAGCAAATATGCAAATATGAATATACCAATGATTATTTCTTCAAAATAGAAT
The DNA here is from genome assembly GCF_030272615.1 of Cryptomeria japonica. Lineage (NCBI taxonomy): Eukaryota > Viridiplantae > Streptophyta > Pinopsida > Cupressales > Cupressaceae > Cryptomeria > Cryptomeria japonica. The sequence goes on along the minus strand of NC_081414.1, from coordinate 614,089,288 downwards.
GTCCACATGATGTCTTTGGCATTACCAAGTGTCTTCCATATCATTCTAGGTACTAGTGAACAATATATCCTCCTGGTGAACCATATACCAGTAACTATTGCACAGTTTACTTGCTTGTCGGTGAATGTTGTTGGATCTCCAAAGTAGGTGTATTCAGTAGGTGTTGACATCAATGACAAAACCATACCAAAATACCAACAATCTCCCCCTTTGACATTGATGGCAACACAAGATGGAAAAACCATCAAAGTGCTAAAGCAGAAATGCCAAATATAAAAACCAACAATCTCCATTTCTCCCCCTGGGAGTGACAATACCAATCTCTCATACCAACTTCTCCTTAAATGTGTTTTTCAAAATCTCTCCCCAAAAGGATAATGTGTTTTTCCATAGATATCTCTCCCCCTTTGACATCAAATGCCAAAGTCACAAAAAGTCAAGTTCATATAAAATACCAACTAATTCAATATACCAACTACTCCCCCTGAGAAGTACCTTCCTCATCAAATATTGGAATAAAAGATTTGTTCATTTAATTCTGCCGGTTGATGACAATCATCAACTATCTAAGTCTCTACCGGTGGTGGTATGACTCCAAGTTGATCTTTGAGATACTCAAAAGCCTCCTTAGGCAAAGGTTTTGTGAAAATATCTGCAAGCTATTCTTTAGTATTCACATAAACCAGTTTTATCTCCTTTTCTTCAACTTTTTCCCTTAGAAAATTCAGTTTGATAGAAACATGTTTTGTTTTAGAATGTAATACCGGATTCTTAGATATATCAATTGCTGTAGTGTTATCACAATATATAGTAATAGGTTCTTTGCATTTTACCTTTATGTCTTTCAACATTTTCTTAAGCCATAATACCTGTGTACAGTTTGTTGCTACTGCAACATATTCTGATTCTACTGTTGATAAAGATGTACAACTCTGTTTCTTACTCAACCAAGAAACTAATCTCTTTCCAAGAAAGAATGCTCCTCCAGTGGTGCTTTTTCTATCATCTACATCTCTTGCTCAATTTGCATCTGTGTATGCATATAGATCAAAGTTTTCATCTTTAGGATACCATAATCCAAGATTTGTTGTGCCTTGTAAGTACCAGAAAATCCTTTTTACTGCTGATTCATGATTTTCCCTAGGATTACTCTGAAATCTAGAAACAATACATACTGCATTCATAATATCAGGCCTGGTTTGTGTCAAATACAGTAAACCTCCTATCATAGATTTGTATCTAGTTGGATTAACAGGTGTAGATTCATCTCTTTGAGATAATTTGTCATTTGTAGTCATAGGTGTGCTTACTGGTTTAGTGTTCTCCATCCCAAATTTCTTTAGTAATTCTTTCAAGTACTTGGATTGACTCAAAAATATACCTTTATCAGTCTGAGAAATCTACAAACCTAAAAAGAATTTTATTTCTCCAATCATAGACATTTCAAATTCTTGCTGCATTTCAATAGAAAATTCCTTACATAATCCATCTTCTCCTCCAAAGATTATATCATCAACAAATACTTCAATAATCAAGATGTCATCATTAGTTATTTTGAAATATAAATTGCTATCTGCATTTCCTTTAGTAAAACCAATCTTCAAAAGATACTTATCCAACCTTGCATACCAAGCTCTTGGGGCTTGTTTCAATCCATACAGAGCTTTTCTTAACCTGTAAACCATATCATTGTCATCTATCAAAGAAAATCCATCAGGTTGTTTAATATATACTTCTTCTTCAAGATCTCCATTCAAAAATGCACATTTAATATCCATTTGATAAACTTTGTAGTCCTTGTGAGCTACAAAAGCCAAAAATAACCTAACTGCCTCAATTTTAGCTACCAGTGCAAAGGTTTCATTGTAATCAACTCCTTCTTTCTGAGAATATCCCTTACACACTAGTCTTGCTTTATTTCTGACAACCTTACCATCTTCATTAAGTTTGTTTCTAAATACCCATTTGGTTCCAATTACATTTTTATCTTTAGGTCGGGGAACTAATGTCCAAGTATTATTTTTCTCAATTTGTCCTAATTCTTCTTCCATAGCTTTAATCCAAAATTTATCTTCAAATGCCTCATTAATAGATGATGGTTCAATTTGAGAAATAAGACATACCTCTTCATTTTCCAATCTTCCTCTTGTTATAACTCCTTTAAATTTGTTTCCAATTATCTGATCTTCAGAATGATTCAATCTTACATACCAGGGCGTCTTAGTTTGTTGTTGTTCTTCAATTACTGTGGAATCTTCTGATGATACTAGGGTAACTAGATCTTCATTCTGTACCTGTGGATTCAGTATAGATTCATTTGTCACAATTTCTGTTGCCGGTTCAGAGTCTATATACCTTGAAGTTCCTCTGAATTGTTCATCAATCTTTACATTTGTACTCTCAATAGTTTTCTGCAATCTCTTATTAAAACATCTATATGCCTTGCTCTTAGATGAATAACCAAGAAATATTCCTTCATCACTTCTAGGATCAAATTTGCCAATATACTCATCTTTTCTAATATAACATTTGCTTCCAAAAATTCTGAAATACTTAAGAGTAGGAGTATTACCGAACCATAGTTCATGAGGGGTCTTATCGGTTTGACCTTTGATGTGAACTTTGTTGAATGTATAGATAGCAGTGCTAACTAATTCTCTCCAATACACATGGTAGATTTGCTTCTGATAACATACTTCTAGCTGCATCCAAGATAGTTCTATTTTTCCTTTCAACAACTCCATTCTGTTGTGGTGTCCGAGGTGTTGATAACTGTCTTTTGATTCCATTCACTTCACAGAATGTATTAAAGTCCTTAGATGTGAATTCTCCTCCTTGATCTGATCTTAAACATTTGATTTTCTTACCAGTTTCATTTTCAACCATTGCTTTGAATAGTTTGAGCTTACCAAGTGCTTCTGATTTTTCTCTAAGAAAAGTAACCCAACACATTCTAGAATAATCATCAATAATTAGCATGAAATATCTATCACCTTGTAAGCTTCTAGTTCTAGCTGGACCACATAAATCAGTGTGAATTAAGTCAATAGCATTATTGGATTTTTCTAGAATACTTTTGAAACTAGCTCTAACTTGTTTTCCAAATTGACATTCCTTACAAATTGTATTCTGAGGTTTCACAATTTTAAGTAGATCTCTAACTGCCTTAGAAGTACTGATTTTTACCATGCAATCAAAATTTACATGACATAGTCTCTTATGCCATAACCAACTTTCATCTATATGTGCAATTAAGCATGCCTTTTCACTGTTATTTAAATGAAAGATATTGCCTCTAGTCTGATTACTAGTTGCAATTTCCAAACCAGTTCTATTCATGATTTTGCTTTTTCCATTTTTAAATTGTAGCTGAAATCCCTTCTCAACTAATTGACCAACACTTAAAAGATTATGCTTTAATCCTTCAACATAGTAGACATTGTCAGTGTTATGTTTACCATCAAGAGATATTGAACCCTTACCTTTGATTGAATAGGCTATGTCATCTCCAAATCTTACTAAACCTCCATTGTATTCTTGAAAGTTCAAGAATTTACCTTTGTCTCCAGTCATATGATGTGAGCATCCTGAGTCAATAATCCATTCATCCTTTGTTTCAACTTTAGCTGCTAGGGCTTGTTCTACTGGTTGAGCAGTAGGTGCCGGTTGATCTTCTGTTATAGCAACAAAAACCCATCCATTGTCTACTGGATCCGCATCAGAATCATCAGTCACACCTTCATCAGCAATGTAACAAGATTTGTCTTTGTTCTTTTTAAATTTGTATCTCTGATATTCAGGATTAGGCTTGTATGTTCTTCTAGCTTCTTCTCTTAGTCTAGCATGTCTATCAAGGCATCTTGAAGCCATATGACCAATCTTATTGCAGTTAAAACATTTAAAGGGTGTTTTACCTTCATACTTACTTCCAATTGGACCTTTTGGCATTTTTCTTGCAAATAGTGCTTCAAGCTCTTCAAGCTCTTCATTCTCCCTTCTGGATTCTTCAAGTTCTCTTGCATAAAAGGCTCTCCAGTCTGATTTTCCAAATGATGGAGCAGATGATGTTGATGCTTTAAAGGCCAAATCAGTCTTTATAGTAATAGGACCAAATTCCTCAATTTCAAAGGCTGAAAGTTTTCCAATCAATGTATCCCTAGTTACTGATGTATTAGGCATTGTTCTCAACTCATTTATAGTGGTAACCTTCATTTTATATGCCAGTAGAAAACCTTTTAATATTTTTGAAACAATTTCATCGTCACTCAGAGTTCCTCCACAACATTTAATACCCAAAACAATTTCATTTACTCTTTCCATAAAAGCAGAAATCCTTTCATCTTCTTCCATTTTCAGATGTTCATACCTGACTCGGAAGCTTTCAATCTTTGCAATTTTGACTATGGAATCTCCTTCATTCAGTGTTTCCAAATGATCCCAAATAGCTCTAGTAGTAGACCTATCTGATAATCCCATGATTTGTTGATCTGATAATGCGCTCAAAAGTGCTTCTCTTGCTTTGCAATCATTCTCTTCATCTTTGGCTAAAGTAGTTGGAGTAGTCTGACCAGCTACAGCAGCAGTATAACCATTCTTTGTAACTTCCCAGATGTCTTTACCGATGCAATTTAGATGTGTCTCCATTCTGATCTTCCATATCCCATAGTTGGTTCCATCAAGTTTAGGATTGTCCTTCCTGAAGTAATTAGTAGACATTGGATCTCCTCAAGTTGTTAAACTTCTACAAAAGAGGACTAGGCTCTGATACCAATTGTTAGGTCCCAGAGACAACTGAGAGGGGGGGGTGAATCAGTTGTCAAATAAATTCAAACCAAAAACTTATTGACCAACTTATTGCTATACTGGTAAGGATTAATGCATGAAACATAAATATAAAGTCATCCACAACACATGACACCAATATTTGTACGTGGAAACCCTGTAAGGGGAAAAACCATGGTGGGAAACCTTACCCACAATCAAATGATACTACTATAGATAGTAAGTGTACATAAATGGGGTCTGCACATGCAGAAAGGCCAACAGCCTAGAGCTCACTGCTCAATCACAAAATGGGAGTCACACTGACTACAGTTGGATGGTTAAATCCAATAAGAATGTACTGCACAAAATAGCATCTTCATATGCTTGATTCAGTACCTATGTAATGTTGATATGCTTCTACAAAAAGCTAACTTCACCTTCAAATGATGTCTTCATGTATATCCCAGCTTGATCTCACATATACCTTCACTTAATTCTTTTTTGCATTCCACACGTGATCTTACAAATAAGATCCTACATTTATACCATACCCTAAGACCAATTTTAGTAGGTCGACTCTACAAGATATTACAATAAAAAACATTTTACATACAATACAATATTCGATGCAATAACCGATTGAACATGTCGGCTTAATGCATTTACAACAATAATAAATCATCTCCATAGCATACCATGCTGATCTGGAAAAGATAAACCTGTCGGTGTAACCCTAGATAACCTGGACCTATTTGTCGGTAAAAGAAAATATGCAAATATGAATATACCAATGATTATTTCTTCAAAATAGAATGTCCACATGATGTCTTCGACATTACCAAGTGTCTTCCATATCATTCCAGGTATCGGTGAACAATATATCCTGCCGGTGAACCATATACCAGTAACTGGTGCATAGTTTACTTGCTTGCCGGTGAATGTTGCTCAAGGCATGGATAAAAATCCTTGAGTTATGAATTAGTATTCCAACCTCAATTGCAATTAAAAAAATATGTTCTTGGTGTCATTGTTAGGGATGGTTCAAGCTATGATAGTCTCTAAGTTGTTTTAGAATATCTTTCATGTTTTTTCTAGAATCATAGTTTTCATTCAAATCATTTTGGATTGTTAAAATTTTGTAAGTACAAAATAAAAATGGATTTTGGATCCATTAAGCACAATAACCAAGAGCCAATATCATTTGCAACAAGCTTGGAAATTGATGAAGACATATTCTCTAACATCTTAGAATTTTTGTTGATGTATTGATGACAATGTGTTGGTTTGTGAGGAGACAAATGAAGACAACCTTGTTTTGCAAAATGAACAAGTTAAAATATACAAGGTTGTTAGTCAAGATGAATGTAATGTTAAATCAGAACTCCTACTTCAATAAGAGAGCTTCCATGAAGCTAAAATAGGTCATCTTGTTCTAAAAAATAAAAATCATGAACAACTAGAGCATAATGCATAAATTTCTATGTTTCAGTTAAATAAGTTACACAAAATGGAGTTTACAAATCAATAAGAGGATAAAGAAGTAGCCCATGAGAACAGAAGCATCAAGGAGGGTGATAAATTTGTGCTTTAAAGTGGATGTCCCATCAGACATCTATTTAAGGAAGCAAACAAAGCATCACAAGCTATGTTTGCATCTGAATATGAAGTTGCAATTACAGATGAAGCTAAATTTTGAGTTTTAGCTCTCTTA